>NC_060144.1:356550816-356853629 GCF_021461385.2 Schistocerca piceifrons | reverse complement strand
TGTATATGCTCTAATATCTCGTATCTTCCAGAATGAGATTTTCACTCTGCAGCGGAGTGTGCGCTGGTATGAAACTTCCTGGCAGATTAAAACTGTGTGCCGGACCGAGACTCGAACTCGGGACCTTTGCCTTTCGCGGGCAAGTGCTCTACCAACTGAGCCCCAAGCACGACTCACGCCCCGTCCTCACAGCTTTACTTCCGCCAGTACCTCGCCTCCTACCTTCCAAACTTTACAGAAGCTCTCCTGCGAACCTTGCAGAACTAGCACTCCTGAAAGAAAGGATATTGCGGAGACATGGCTTAGCCATAGCCTGGGGGATGTTTCCAGAATGAGATTTTCACTCTGCAGCGGAGTGTGCGCTGATATGAAACTTCCCAGAAGATTAAAACTGTGTGCCGGACCGAGACTCGAACTCGGAACCTTTGCCTTTCGCGGGCAGGTGCTCTACCAACCTTTTTTTTTTTTTCGGGCGTCCTTCCTCCCCTACAGCCCGTCCTTCCGCTCGCCATTTGTGCCTTCTTCGGCTAGCTTCTGTGCTATGTTTGTTCCATAAGAGATAGTTGACCAACGAAGTAAATGTGTACAAGTAAACAAAATCCCTTCTTTTGGGTTTGTGGAAAGAAAATAGGTCCGCTACATTCTTCCATTATTGTGCGGGAGCGATTTTTATAGGAGAGCCAGGCGTACTTCAGCCTGCTGGCGTCTCATGTTTGCGTCAGCAACCTATTATTGCTGCTACACGAGGGCAAAGGGTAAACGAAATAGCCACCTTGGGCGTAAAATGAATGAGAAACTTAATAGATAATTTCATAAAAAAAAAGGAATCCTGAGATTGTACAAAATATCGTTTAATCGTTCTTCAACTCTGTCGGTAAAACAAAGTTCCTCTCAAGAAATTTGCATAATTTTCTTTGTATTTCTTTTGTCGTTCAAGCTTTTGATGTTCTGTCATCAGGTACATCCAATAGTCTGCTGCACTCTTCGTCATAGCCGTTGAGATGTAATGGACTGTCAGTCCTTTGAGCCAGTTGGCTGACCTTCTTTTAGTGTTGGGATATGGCACGTCATCTGGCAGAAGGACGTGTGTCGGTGTAATGGTGTTAGGTGACGTGCGGAGCACATGTGCTAGTTTTTGCCTGAAGAGATTCCACACGTGTTCACATCGCCACAGACGAAGCGATGTTCTTCAGTGTCGACAACATTGCAGCTGGGACAGTTTGGTGTGTGTGCCAGACGTATCGCGTGCAGTTTAGAGTTGTTGGGGACTTTTCTAGTGACTGCGAGGTACCACGTCGATCGCACATTGGATGGTAGATGGGGGTCAGATATGTTTTCCCATATGTTTTTCCAGTTATAATGTCGAAACTTGTTTTCTATTCGATTGCGCAATTTTCCTTCCAGCATGGTGCTGTAAACCTCCTTAACCTGATATATGTCCTTCTCCGGTATTCTATGGCGCACATAGCTGTATTCCACAAGAAAATGTTTATAGTGGTACAGCTCGTGGAAGATGTGATGCACATCGATTGGTGGATCTCTGCTGACTGGGGTGATTTCACGTAAGAGATGAGCCACTAAGGTCCGCGGTGATCGTTGCCACTGTTTATAAGTTTTGCTAACGTATAGCGCTTGCGCTTTAAGGTAGATGTCTGTTAAATGTAGCCCTCCACTGCGTGTCGGTAGCGTCAAGGTATCATATGAAACCTTAAACATCTGACCTCTGCTGACAAAATAACCAAGCGCTGCATGCATTTGGTGTGCTATGGTTCGTGGCAGAGGCAGCACTTGAGCAACATAGTTTACTTTGGAGGTTATATAGGTATTGGCTAGTTGCACTTTTTGTATTGCATTTAAATTACGCAAGCTGTGTTGTTTTATGCTTGCTCGTAATGTGGCAAGTAATTTTCTATAATTGAGAGCGGCCGTGCGGCGGATATTATTCGTATATTCTATTCCAAGGCATTTTACTTTTTCCACAGTGTTGATACGTCCAGCGGCTCTGATCTCTATACCCCTACCAAGATTCATAATACCAGATTTATTGCGGTTGAGTTTAGCTCCTGACACCAGTTCGTAGGTCGCCACAACTTCAAGTACTGTTGCCACCTCGCTTTCGTCAGTCACAAGTACCCCTACATCGTCCGCGTAGGCTTGACGTATGATCTTCTGTCCGTGTATATGTAGTCCACGGAGTTGCCGAGTCAGGGATACTAAGAGAGGTTCAAGCGCAATCGCGAAAAGCGTCATGGACATGGGGCAACCTTGTCTTGCCGAACTCTGAATATTGATCGGGTGATTGAGTTGTCCGTTGACACTGATTCTTGACGCGCTATTCGTCAGTATGTTTTTCATGGAGGCTATAATTTTCTGTGGGAAGTACATGGATGTCATACACCGGAACAGGTACGAATGATTAACTTTATCAAAAGCTTTTTCAAAGTCAAGCGACATCAGAGCACAGCGAATGTTGCAGGCTTCTGATATCGCTATAATGTCTCTGTAGTCGCATAAGGTCTGAAATATCGTTCTATCCTTTCCCACACTTGTCTGGTAAGCTCCTGTCACTGTACGAATAACTGAATTAAACCTTTGCATCATGATACGGGCGAAGATTATATAATCACTATTGAGAAGTGTTAAGGGTCGAAGATTCTCCACGGATTTGCCTCCTGGTGTTTTGGGGACTAAGACCACTGTACCTTCACAGAATTCCTTCGGAAGGTCAGTGTCGGCATTTAGTATTTCATTGCGGACGAGTGTCAATTTAGCAATTATCTGTTCGCGAAACGTTTGATAAAATTCGGCGGGTAGCCCATCTGGTCCAGGTGATTTATTCTTTGGACTCCTCGAGATGGCATCTTCGACGTCTTCGTCCGTTATTCTTGCTGCGAGCACATCAGCTTCTTCTGGAGTGAGTCGCTCTGTCGTCCTAGCAGTGAGAGCTTGCTGCGCTGTTTCATCTGTCTGTGTATTGGCCAGCAATTCACTTAAGTGTCGATGGATCTCGTCTCGTATTGCAGCTTGATCTGTCAAGAGTCTCCCGTCTGAAGTTTTGAGTTCCGTCAGAATTTTCCGTTTTTGTCTTTAGTTCTCATGGAGGATGTGGTACATCGATGTTGTTTCTTCTCGTGTACCGTTCTGCAAACGCGTTCGTATTTTACAGCCTTCGAGATGGTGTCTCTGCAAGGTGAGCAATTTTGCTTTTATTCTGTTGATTTGCCCACAGTTTGTTATGATTGTAGCATCCCGAATGCACAAGTCTCTCAGACAGCTGAAGTAAAAGTCTAAAGTCCGCTTCCGCCAGGCGACTTTTTCACGGGAGTAAGTTTTCATTGTCTTTACTATTGCGGGCTTCGCGCAGTTTAGCCACCAATTCAGCGCCGTACCGTACAAGTGGAACTTCCTTTCACATTCTGCCCAAGTGGTGTGGAAGGCGGCGTGACATCCAGGATCCGAAAGATGAGCAACGTTTAGCTTCCACTAACCTCTCGCCCTGTAAGTTCCTTGTTTCTCTAAATTTATCATACATGTGTACGCGATATGATCAGAGAAAATAGTGGGCCATAGCTCGGACTGTAAAACGTGTCTCCTTAAATTGGATGTTGCGTAAATCCTGTCGATACGACTGGCAGAATGGTTGATGATATAGGTGAAACCTAGCCGATCACCATGTTTTAGTTCCCGAGTATCTAACAGATGGAATTCTCTGACGATGTTCTCCAGCTCCAGAGATTTGTTAATATTTGGCGTCTGATCTTTGGGACTCAGCACGCAATTAAAGTCACCCGCAAATATTATTTATTCAAATCGCAGCGCGAAAAGTGGGGCGATGTCCTCCTTGAAAAATTCGGCCCTGCGGCGCTTGTTTCCGGTTCCTGACGGGGCATATATGTTGATAAACCTGGTGTTGTTTATCGTGACAGCGAGACCTCTACTGTTCCGCAGTTTCGCCACGTCTGTAAGTAGGATCCCCTCTTTAGTCATAATCGCTGTGTCGAGGCTATTGTCATTGCCAGGATTGATGACGGCGTTGTAGCCAGTGATGTCGTCCAAACGGATAGCCGTTACTTCTTGCAGCATTAAGATGTCAACATCAGCGGCGTACAGAAAATCTTGGAGATTTCTCAGATTGAGGGTGCTGCTAATTTTATTTATATTCAAGGTCGCAATTCTGTACGCCTGCGAGGACGTCATGTCGACTATACCGTGTCAGGTGGGATACTGTCTGCCAGGTGAAGTGGGTGTTTGCTCTACTTAGAAGAAGTCGGCATCATCATCTTCTGCACGAGCGTCTTTGATGGTGGTTTGTTGCCGGGTGGACACATCTTGTCGACGGTAGGGTGCCGTCCGTCCTGAACGTTGTGGTATGTCAGCCATCTCTGCATCATGGCTTTGCTGCTCCATGTCATCCGCCCAATCTCGCGTGCACGTAACTTCCCGCGTGTCCGTTTTTGGACTAGCTGTACCGCCTGGAATGTGGATTTCACAGTCGGGTTCAGTGTCCTCGTTTCGGGTCTTCGTTTTTGTTGTTCGATCTTCCAGAGGAGCTGCTTGTGTCGTCTCCGCCAGTTCTTGGCCTATCTGTTTCGCCTGTTCACGCAAGATTGGCGCGATTTCTGCTGCTCCCTGACGGGATATTCGACGTTTCTTCCGTTTCTTTGGTGAAACAGTTGTAGGCTGCTGGTCATTATCCTCCGATGTTGCAACTGTGTCCTCTTTGTGTTGCCCGACTCCTTCAAGTGGTTTGCACATGCCTTCTTCTGCCGTCTTAGCCTGGTCTTGTTCTGCACACCTGTCAGTTTCCTCGTCTTGTGAATGTGCTGGGCCTGTAGCTTCTGTGCTGCTAGTATCCATGACTATGGTACCATCGGGAACGTCGGCATAAGCAACTACCGCCCTGTCGAAACACATATCTGGGGCGACGTCACTGCGAATTGCGGCGGCGTACGTCACGGGTAGCGTGGCCATCTGACTAGGCGGGTCTCGCTCCCCAGTCGGCAGTTGCGTCACACGCCGTTGAACACACTGCGCGCGGACGTGTTGGGTCGAACCACAACCCGAGCAGGTTCTCGGCTGGCCATCGTAAATGATGATCGCTCGATATCCACGAATCCAGAGATACGATGGGATGTGTTTCAGCATGTCAATCTTAACTTGCCTGACTCCATTTAATACTGGATACTTGTGCAAGCTAGACCATTTTTCGGCGACATTGCTGATGTTGTTAATCTCCTCGGGCGTTATTTCAAAGGGGAGCTCAAAGATTCGAACCGTTCTTTTTCCCATTCCGGCACGCGAAACCGTGACCTGCCCTATGTGTCCGTCTGAATGTTTGAATTTTGCCAACCCACCACATGTTTCTACAATTTGGTCGCACTTGTCAGAACTGGATAGCTTAAGGAACACAGTCGGACTGACAATCGACAGGTGAATTCCAATCAATTCATCCACTTTGATCTGAAAAGTTTCTTCGATAAATGCCTCAACTTCGTAAGATTTCGGTCAGGCGTAGTTCGGATCGAAAATCAACTTCAAAGTATCGCGTCGCGTTGTCTGTTCCATTATGTCATTCTAGAATGTGATCGTGGACTATGACTAACGCAGAAAGCGCGCATTCACCACACAGCGCCAGCCGCTCGCAGCGACGATGTAAACACCGCAAACAGCCGCTCCGCACGTCCGCACAGCACGGCCGCCGGCGGCGGAATGCCAACTGAGCTACCCAAGCATGACTCACGCTCCGTCCTCACAGCTTCACTTCCGCCAGTACCTCGCCTCCTACCTTCCAAATTTTACAGAAGCTCTCCTGCGAACCTTGCAGAACTAACAAATGGCTCTGAGCACTATGGGACTTGACATCTGAGGTCATTAGTCTCCTAGAACTTAGAACTACTTAAACCTAACTACTCTAAGGACATCATACACATCCATGCCCGAGGCAGGATTCGAACCTGAGACCGTGGCAGCAGCGCGGTTCCGGACTGAAGCGCCTAGAACCGCTTGGCCACCGCGGCCGGCGCAGAACTAACACTCCTGAAAGAAAGGATATTGCGGAGATATGGCTTAGCCACACTCTGGGGGATGTTTCCAGAATGAGATTTTCACTCTGCAGCAGAGTGTGCGCTGATATGAAACTTCCCAGCAGATTAAAACTGTGTGCCGAACCGAGACTTGAACTCGGAAACTTTGCCTTTCGCGGGAAAGTGCTCTACCAACTGAGTTCTGCAAGGTTCGCAGGAGAGCTTCTGTGAAGTTTGGAAGGTAGGAGGCGAGGTACTGCCGGAAGTAAAGCTGTGAGGACAGGCCGTGAGTCGTGCTTGGGTAGCTCAGTTGGTAGAGCACTTGCCCGCGAAAGGCAAAGGTTCCGAGTTCGAGTCTCGGTCTGGCACACAGTTTTAATCTGCCAGGAAGTTTCATCTCGTATCTTATTCTTAGTATCCCAGCACGAAATATCCCATGGTGACAGCAAAATGGACGCGCAGTCTTCTTCGAATGCAGCTTCTCTAAATTCGTCCATCTGTTTTCCTCGAGAAGTTCATCGTCTTTTTCCAAAGATTCCCGTTTACGTTCACCGAGCATTTCGGTTGTACTTTATTGTGGGCTTCACCGAACTGTTACAATCTAGCAGAGCGTCTCTGAAATGCGTTCGGTGTTTGTTTCATGACAAGAATTCCAGACACTTTAACTATATTCTAAACTTGGTCACACTAACGTCTCGTATACGATTTCATTGAATATTCAGATCATTGACTGAAATGTGGATCAGCATAGGCTTAAAATATATTTTTCCCTTCGACCCACGTCTTCACAGTTTACTGAAACACTAAACTTTATTTATTCAGTTGTATTTTTCAATAGACATGACTTTTTCCAGGAACTCCTCGTTTGTTTTAATTATATCGTAAAACTCACAGCAAGGAAGTTCTGAATTAATTTTAACATTTAGCAATTGTTTAGGAGATACTGGAAGTCTCCCAGTTTCTGCAGCCCAAATGATCTCCATAACTGAGAAAACTGTCTCATCTGGAACAGTTGTCCTAGGCAAAAATATAGTAAACTCACCCAATTCTGAAATATTGCAATATTAATTATCAATCAACATGTCCTAAATATACAATCAAAATTATCTAGTAGATAGCGTGCAATAATTATGTTCATATTATTGTCATTACGCAGTTTCAAAAAATTACATTTCTATTGGAAGTTAACATTAAACACTCACTTTTTTGCCCGATCCTATCATAAACAAGAATAAAGATAAAATGATAGTAAACAAGTAGACGATTTACCTCACATACGAAAACAAACTCATCCCCCGCTATGTGTTGCCAAAATATTGAGTGAAAAGTTGTGACGGAACCTGTATCAATGTCTCCTCATCGACGTCAGCGTTTATTACGAGTTCGGCTGCGAGGGGAGCGGCCGTAGGAGAATGTTTAAAAACGTGATGTCGAATTTATAGATCTAAAATTTAAACAAAGAGATTCTCGCCTATCATAAAATTGTCAAACCTCAGACATTTTTGCAACCCCGAACATTAGCTCAGGACTGTTCAGGTTAATTACTTAATAAGCTGTGGGCACAATTACTGATGTGTTGAACATGATTTTTATGAAACGAAGAAAGGAAAAACACTTAGAAGTGATGACATAAACGTGGGATTAAATACGACCAGAAGGTTTTACCCATAGACTATTGAAGCTGCGACATAATAATTGACAAAAGAAAATGGATAGGTTTTCCAATCAGATTCCTTTACGAGAAACCATATTTGCATATTTGCGGCGTACCTCAATTAAGGGACTCATGGTCGCTCCGTATTAGGGGTGTGCATGACTCTGTTCAGAAAATGTCACTCGACGTTGTCGCGGGATTGATCCATGCACGTCTGTTTTCATGCTCATTAGCTAAAGAAGCTGAAGTAACAGTTGCAGCGTTGATAAGTTAAGCGAAATTTTAAATCAACACGCTCATTTAAATGAATAATAATAAATGGCAATAAAAGGTTTTATGTGCTGATACTAAACTTGTGGAGACGACACCAAAAATCCATGTTCAGTAGAGGGATAATTTATTCAGTCATTCACATGGAAGAATATCTAGAAATGGTGATCCTACAATAATTCGGTTTAAAAGATACAAATTGGTAATACATGAATCCGAATGTCTGTGATCCTCACTGCTCGTGACGATGAGAAATACCCGCTCCCCCTCCATATAACATGATTTACTACACTCTACGAAATGGACCATCATTTTGTAGTAATGGATCCAAGAATAATGACAATAAGTCAAAAAAAGAAATGATCGTTGGAAGGACAGATTCAGTCTCAAAAAGTCAAATTTAAAGCATAGGTGGTAACATTAAGAGTGCATTGGAAAGCTCACTGTTAAATGCAGAAGAGAGAGAGCGGATACGTCGAAAGAGAATGTTAATGACCTCTGTGAGGCTGTGGATTTCTCTGACGGCGTGATGGGAAAAGAAATGGAAGACTATACGGAGGCAATATAGTTTTAAAATCACGGTTTAGGAGAGCTTTGGAAGACTTACAATGAAATAATGAAGAAGGGATAGCTAACATTCCCACTGATTTCTGAAGTGGTTAGGGGAAGTGACAACCAAATGACTATTCAGGTTGGTGTTTAGACTCTATGGGTGGAGTCACATCATCAGATTCCACACAATCATAAAAAAATTATAAGCCGATAAGTGAAAGAATTATCTCATAACCAAATTAACATCTCATACATTCAACTCATTGTCAGGCATACTGTACAGAAGATTGGAAAATAAAATTTAATCGTTTATTTCTAAAATGAGTAAAACTCGCAATTGATAAATTATTCACGAGAGACAAAAATATTAAACAGCTTTTCTTACATTTTAATGGCAGAATTTCTTTCTGCTGGGTGAAATATTTCACTTTCTGGAGTGTGTAATGCTAATATTACTTAGTTTGAAAAATATTTTTGGCTGCTATGGTAATTTTTGTCACGTGGAGTTATCCCCTTATAGTAATAAATGAAGAAGGAAATATATTTTAACGCACTTACTTGAATTACATGAAAGTAAGAACTTTTAATTTTTGAATGACAGTATTTCGAGCAGAGCAAATGTTACGTAATTCACGTATGTCCGTCCTGAGCTTAATGTCACACAGCACAATAGATTATTTTCCAACATAATCATGACATGATGTACTTCTAAATCAAAATAAAAGTAATTACTGTTACTGAGTGCTTTTGAATCCAAACCACTGGATATGTTTAATATCAGCTTTATAACTCTAAGCATGTACAGAACTGCCCTAAGTTCATACAAAAATGAATGCAAAACATGTTACGAAAGATGACTGGTTCTTGTCACTTTTCAGTCATCTTCGTAGACATTTGTGGTAGGCCATGTCTTCACCTAACAAGGGGAGGCCGCCAATTGTGAAATTCAGATTCGATTCATACCGCGCATAATAAAAGCTCATGGCCAGAGGTGTAATGTGGCAAAGCACCAAGATGCACTTGTCAGCCGTTGTCGAGAAAATCGACAGTTAAAAGAAACCGTTGCGGTGAAATACTCTCTACGATTAACATTTTTCTACAGCGTCATGGGGCAGCGGTAAGCGCTCGGGTTCGTAATCCGAAGGTCGCCGGATCGAATCTAGCGCCGTGCAATTTTTTGATTATTAGTTTTTTGTAATTCAAATATATATAAACTATTAATGAATTGCTTATGCATGTTGGTGAAGGCGGATCGCTCTCCAATTGCACCGCCTCCATTTTTCCGTTTTTTTAACAGGGTGTACCAAAGCTCTCCCGTCCGCACTGATTTTCGACGATGTTATGAGTTGCGCTAGGGACCGCATCTACCTTCTTTCGAAGTTAGCAGGCAACTACGCTGTTATGCGGCGGCTCATTTCGGCCCATTCAACATCTGTCCTTCAAGTGTAACGAGCGAGTAACAGAGTTTATATTTCATACCTGCCACAGCAAATTTGTGTTCGTGGGGACTCTATTCTAATTCGAACGTTTGACTTACGCTATACGGATTCGTTTCGGAATATCGTTTCTACGTCTTCCGTTAACTATACGTGGTTAACATTATGAAGACAATTAATAACATTTGTGAAATACAACTTTGTTTGCGGAAAACATAATGATGTTCGAAGTCGCCAGTTTTTCCACGACAAACGACTTTCAACAACTTATTATATGCATAATTGTTGCAACTGATTGCCGAGAATTATATATATTTTTGAATTACAAAAAAGAAATACTAAAAAAAACAGGTTGCATGGCGCGAGATTCGATCCGGCGACCTTCGGTTCACGAACCCGAGCGCTTACCGCTGCGCCACGACGCTGTAGAAAAATGTTAATCGTAGAGAGTATTTCACCGCAACGGTTTCTTTTAACTGTCGATTTTCTCGACAACGGCTGAGAAGTGCATCTTGGTGCTTTGCCACATTACATCTCTGGCCATGAGCTTTTATTATGTGCAGTATGAATCGAATCTGAATTTCACAATTGGCGGCCTCCCCTTGTAAGTATAAAAGACTTGATACTGTGGATCTGTAATATACTTCAGCAGTTTTTCAATATCATCATTCTTCTTCTTGTTTATGGCAAGTTTCCAGTCCTACCCTTACGTATGAGGAATCCCAATGATCTTATTACGAAAATATGTCCAGGCTATCCCTAATGTAAGGGTGTGGACTAAGAGATCTCTGATATAAAACTTAGCTACTACTTACCCATCCTTTCTGAACTGTATTCTTAGGACAGTAACTGCTGGGGCTAAGTTATACTTCGACCTATTTTGTAGAGCCTCTTCCTATTATCTCAGATATAATGACGACCTTTATGTATAAGGGGATCCATAATTTTTTAAATCCACTATTTTGCTTTTTTTGTCGGCCGGTGTGATGAGTGGTTCTAGGAGCTTCAGTCTGGAACCGCGCGACCGCTACGGTCGCAGGTTCGAATCCTGCCTCGGGCATGGATGTATGTGATGTCAGGTTAGTTGGGTTTAAGTAGCTCCAAGTTCTAGGGGACTGATGACCTCAGATGTTAAGTCCCATAGTGCTCAGAGCCATTTGAACCTTTTTTGCTTTTTTTGTTCCACAAACTTTAATCCGACCGAAGCGGCTTTAGATTCGTTACAAGTAACGTTTACAGACCTGAAATACGCAATCAGTCGCTTATTAACTTTCTTTCCACGACACAAGTCCCAATTACATGGTGAAGGAGAGTGACCTCTAATGGGAAAATACGGTAAGATTTTGTCAAATCTACCACTGTCTGTTAAGAATAACAACATGCTTATAATTCTGCTATTGTGAGTTTCGCCTCCGAATGTGTCACTGACTAAGTGAGGTTCTCTTGCGTTTTTGGGAATAAAGTACTCCATGTAATGATACAGAAAGTTTCACACTTCATTATCGACTTTCATACCCTGACCCTCATGATAAAACATACCTTCTTTTGTTTTCACGTTATGTGGTTCAAAATTGAAACCAATAGCGTAATAAGAAGTAATCAAGCTTACTTTTATTTAATTTTGTTATTTTTCATTATTACTTCCAATACCGAAAAATACATAATCTACAGTTTCAATTTTTGATGAGTTTTACCATTTTAGTAGTGACTGATTCAACTGAGAATCCATTGGAAGACAAGTTTGGCTTTAGGAAAGGTAAAGACACTAAAGGCGGTCCTGACGTTGCAGCTTATAATGGAAACAACACTTAATAAAAATCAGTACACGTTCACTGGATTTGTCGACACAGAAAAAGCGTTTGGCATTGTAAAACGCAGAAAGACATTCGAAATTCGCTGATGAATAGGAATAAGCTGCTGGGAAAGACGCAAAATACACAATATGTACAAGAACCAAGCGGGAAAAACAAGAACGGACGACCAAGAACGAAGCGTTCACATCAGAAATGGAGTAAGACTGGAATACAGTTTTTTGTGCCTACTGCTCAATCTATATGTCAAAGAAGCAATTATGGAAGGAAAGTTTCAAGATTTGTATACAAAAGAGTGAGGGAAGGATGAAAGATTTAAGAAGTGAAGAAGGTTTACAGGAGTTATTGAATGGAGCGAATAGTCTGATGAGTACAGGATACGAACTGAGATTAAATTGAAGAAAGACGAAAGTAATAAGGAGATTCAAAAATTAGACATGAACTTAACAACAAAACTGGAGACCACGAGTAGACGAAGTTAAGATTTCAATTACCTTGGAAGCAAAATAACGCATAACAGAGAAAACAAGGAGGACATAAATTGCAGACTAACTCAGGCAAAGTGGGCATTCCTGGCAAAAGTACCAAACGTATGCCTTAATGTGAGGAAGTAATCTATATTATTAAACAGTTAGTCACACAGTTTCCATTACAGGTTGCCTATCTATCCACTTCCATGGGCGACAAAACTGTGATTTTTATTATTTTCATTAAATTTCTGAACAAATTTAAAAAGTTAAAATGGTCTCATAATCTATTTTAAGAGATATAATCTTTGTGTGTTATATATTGTTTATTGAACCGGAGACCTAGCCCTCCATAGCCCTCAGTGCTTCACAACCCCACAACAGGCCACAGCAGTCCACCCGCCCCACCGCCGCCCCACACCAAACACAGGGTTATTGTGCTGTTCTTTCCCCAGTGTCTCGCTGAATGAACACTGTTTGAAGCAGTGTACTCACATATATCTGTGTTACGTCAAAAATCACAATGACTGCTCCTATCTTAAATACTATGCACAAGTGTAAAAATACATTTTCACCCTCAGTCCGTTGCTCCACGAGTGCGATTCAACTGGGTTAATAGTGATGGTATAATGCCTGCATTCTCTATGCTCAAACACGCCAAGTAAGTTTTTTTTAACTTCCTGTATGGATATTTGCTAATTATACAATGCATACATAATACAAGCACAAAAGTCCCCTCAAGCCTGGGGTGCTTTTTCATTATATAATGGCTGCACTGTGTATAATGGAACTTCATACAATGTCCTGACAAATATGTAACAGTAAACTTATCACTTCCTGTAGGCAGCATTGTCTCTGCCTTCTATTGGTTGAAAAAAGTCAGGAACTTATCCTACTGTCTGGAAAAATGGAATGTTTGTATGGGCATCTTTCCCCCTCTCCCCTCCATATAATACCTTGAGGATGAAAATAGGAGTGAATTCATTTCAACATTACTCTGTCAGGAGTTGAATTCCTGATGGACCAGTATTGACATGGACTATGGCCGACATAACTACCAGCAGAAAGTTATTATTATTCATGTTTGCATTTTATGATTATTTTGGAGTCATCACACAATATTCACCCACTTCACTGCTTCTTTTCCTGCAGAACTGTAGGAAGAGTCAAAAGGCACACATGCCATAGCAATAACAACACCCAGGCCTGGACTGTGCGACACTTTAACCTGGACCATCATCGCCTTAATTGTACCACGGACCATCACATTTGCCTTATCCCCGACCATCACCCTACTACTTGTAATTATACACTGACTAGCAACAGTTTCCTTGCCCATCAATCAAGTGTAGGGCATCAGTAGGCTAGTCACACACCAGTTATAAATTACTAAGTAATTTGAGGCACATTTGATGACAGGATGTCATATGCCTGTACTGATAACTCTATCTGAGATCTGATCTATTTCCTAATTGCATGTCTACCCATTTCGGAATGGGAGCTCCCCAAAATCGTGGTCAATCTGTGGTGTCCTGCCATTAACTGCAATGCAGTTTCATGCTGCAAACTCTTGTAACCCTGCTCCCTCCCCCCTCCCCCCCCCCCCTCACAAGAAATTACGACTATGGCAAAGATAACACTATTGTCTACACATTCGGGTTAAAATGGTGTGATGATACAGGGCACCTCAATTGCTGGGTGTTTCCGAGATTTCACCTTGAGTGTACGCAGCACCGATTTTCTGAAATGCTGGGACTAGGTGTTTGTAGGGCACTCAGCCATGTACTTCACCTTGACAACCACTCATATGTATTTGACCCATTAAATGGGGGGGGGGGGGGTTCTCCTACATCCCACTTCCAGTAAACATAGCCAAAAAATTCCATTATTAATGTCCAAAACTAAAGAGGAAGACCTTTTCTTTAATTCGTTAACCTGGCTTAAAGAAATTATAAGAAAAATGCACAGCATATGACGTAATACAAAACTAATGATTTTACGACTTAAGATGTATCAATTTTCCTGTTAAACTCCAGAACATGCCTAAATTTGAGTGGCATAATCCCCATACATCAGTTAACATTTATGGCCTGGATGAAAGCAAGTCAGTGGTGGTGTTGTTACATGCAAAGATGTCTAATTCCTTCAATTTTCTTAATTTCGGCAGTCAGTGTGGGAAACGTGATTTGTTTCTATCCCTCAAGGGAAAAAACCACTTCTGCTGGGTCAAAAATATGTCATGCTATTTTTATTCCCAGTTGTGAAAAGAGAAAGCTGTGTATCATGTTTGTCCTTGAAGTTTGAATACATTTTCTATCAGTGAGTGACTGACAGAGTATCTGCTGGATTGCTCTACACAGGAACCAGCATGTGTGGATATGCCCACTGAGGCAAACAAATTCTCGAAATTTAAGAATATCCCTCACCAGGATAGTGTCCCCTGTGATGCACTGTGAGAGAGACACCAATACCTCACATTCATTCTTCACAGAATGGTACGTACCATATGCAGCTGGGTACCAGGTTGTATGCACATATGATGTGACTCATAATCATTTTGATTCATACAAACGCCTATGTACGAATCATAATGATTATGAGTCACATGGTGATGATAACGACGTGATATGGTTGCTTTCTGAGATTGAACAACTTGCAAGAGACGTTGATGTGATATTTTGCACCAACATCCTCATCACAGAATCGCAGGAAAGCAAGAAATTGTACAAGAAAGCTGTTAACCGTCATATTTGGGGCTAGCATTAGACATAGGAGACTCTATATGCAGGGACCATTGCCATCTAACTGGTAAGTTCTGTGATGTAGCACACAATGCATGAAATCTGAAGTACTAACTGCCACGACACATATACGCTTTTCCACAATGTTAGTGGTTATGGTGTTCATGTCATTGCTGAGCACTGGTTGAATCTGGTTTACACTGTGATGAAGTTAATAAACTGTCTGATGACATAAAAATATACATTTTGTTTTCAAACCAAATCACCATGAACATTAATCTAGCTTTCTGGACTTTTGGTTTATACATGCAAAATTTCAGAAGCTTGCTGAAACCAGGAATTAGGAGGACATGCATCACATCTCAATGATGATAAGTTTCAGCTTGTGATGAAGAAATGGTTCTTCCCATACAAACATCTGGCTTAGATAGAGAAACCCAACAAAACCCCATTGCCCTAGATAACGACATTTGTCGGTAACCTTTCAAGCAATGCCACAACAGTTGTGGAGTACAGGTATGCGATGAATGTTTGACAGGAGTTCAGCTTCTCTGATTTGGGTGAGTATGCAAGACTGTATATGAACACAGATGTACACTTACTTCCAGACTTCTGCCCTCTATTTCGTAGACTCAATGCTGAAAAAGAAATGTCAAGATCGATCTTTTGACAATGTCAACATGTTTCTATTGTTTGAATTTGGGGGTCGTACAGTTTTGCCAAAGTGTGCGTAGGCAAGCCGAGGCAAATAATCCTTGAATGGGTGGCGAGTTCAATGAATTCAGTGATGTCAGTTACATCCTGTACTTGGATATAAGCGATTTATAAGGTATTACATACTAAATATACTAAATAAGGCAACCACAGCTAAAAAAAGGGCGTTGTTAATATTTAAGAATCTTCAAACCGTTTTTTACTAAAAAAAAGTCTTATGAATCGATTGACAGTGAATGAAGATGTGCAATCTCAGGATGAATGTTTGTCAATATGAGCTTCTAGTACAACACCACCATTTACCAATCCATAGCACAGGCATAACAAAGAGTTGCTGTTTTCATATTTGCTTAACCCTGGAAATACGAATTTTCCATAACACACACTACAAAGAGGGGGAGGGGGTGTAGATGCTTCCTACCCACCGCAAAGAAATAAACAATTTCATTAATCATTCTTAATTTTTATTAACAACATCGTTTTTGAATAGGTGCTGATGTATAAGTAGGTCCAGAATGTGAAAATATCTTTTAACACAATCTTAGCAATATCAACACATTTTCTGTAATGTTTATACAGAGATGATCACCATAAAAAATCTTTAAAAAGTAGAGATTTCATTAACTGTCATTGCGTTTTATTTACAACATACTTAAGAATGGTCCTGAATTTAAAAACATGAATATAACATTTCTTGCAAAATGTTGCATACACCACTAAGACTTAAGTTTTTGGGTTACATTAAAATGAAAAATTCACAACAATTACAGAATCTGGTGTAAGAGCTCATAAAAAACAAAAACCTTTTTTTCAGAATTTTAAAATATAACATATATGATTGGATTACAATATTTTCAGAAATTGGGCATAAAATACTCCCCCCATGGTACTGTTAGGGTTCATGGTTTTAGCACCCCATGCATCAGGTGGACATTCACCCAATGATGCTTAATGCCAATATTACAATAGGCAACAGCCTATAGTGAGTTACTATTTTCGATTTACAGCTAAAATATGGAACATCATACTGTCCCAACTATTTGAGGACTAATCATTGCATCACCTGAAGATGCATCTGTAATGGTGTGAAACCATTACTGTTCCCAATAAAGGACTACAAAAAAAAACAGGTAAACGGGCTTGAAGAGTCTCACTCGCTGTGAATCCTGCCAATTCAGAAGCCTTTCTCAGTAAAAAACAGTTTGAAGGTTCTCAAACATTAACCATTTGTAAGGACATGTCATTCAACAATCTCTGTCAGCTAGAGGGTTTCAATGGCTACCTCCTCATGAAATTACCAAATTAGGTGATTTCTCAGTTGTGTCAGTGCAGTCTGGTGTCGGATAATGCACGGAGACAGACATATCAAATGTTAATTGTTTGTATGATGTGCAAAATGAGATGCCACTATGTCCATACTGCGTAGTTCTGTACCATGGTGTCCCCCACACCCCAAGCTGTGACACTGTTCGGGAATTAAATGAGATATATAATGTGTTATAGAAACCTTCAGCAATGTCACAGTTTGGGGATCAAAAGATTAACCTCATTTTCCCACCAAATCTGAACAATAGTTTTCTCTTCATCATCACCATCTTGATTTGGGGAATTTGTATGTTTGCAGTAAGAAACTGTATGGCTTATAATGGCGAGATATCCTTCATGACACTCGATGTTGGGAACCTCTCTTACCAAAACGGGTAGACATGCATTTAGGAAATGGACTGGACTCAGTAGCATGTGTTAGAGTTATCAACATGAGCATGTAATGTTCTACAACTACTAAGTAATTCAAAGCTGGTATGTGCCTAACCTGGTACTGTCCTAAATTTGTATAATGTGCAACAAAATTGTTGCTAGTTGGTGCATAATTTCAAACAGCAGCTCAGCAAGGGCAAAAGTAATGATTCAAGATGCCATTAACATGATGACAGTTGGGGTTCAGACAATGTCAGAGGTCAAGGACTGTGTGTTGCTGTTGCCCCTGCATTCCCACTTCTGGATGATTCCATCAATTCTGGAGTCCATCCCTGTGAACTCACACTCCAGAGTGGCATCATAGTTTGGGATCTAAAATTCTCAGCCCTTTCATAGCATCGATTTTAAAAGCTTTGGCATCAACCCTTTCCACCACTGTAATGTGATTACCAAGCTCACACAGAAACAAAAAATCTGCTAAACATGGTGCAAGTAAAAAATATTATCACATAATTAAGGATTAATACTTACAGATTTAGTCATCTATAATTGGAGACCAGTCCTGTAAGTTTACAGATGAGAATAAGGTCACTCAAGCCATCGCCAAAACAGAATATCTGCCTGAGGGCTGGGCACCTGGTCATCATGGATGCGGCTCCACCACATATAATGCCCATAACAAAATGTCAACCCTGTCTACCAGGTCGATGTCAACGATTGGCTCAATATTTGTAGAATGCACCCTGTAAGCTTACACACAAGAATGAGGTAATACAAGCCATTGCCAAATTATAATATCTAGGTGAGGGATGGGCACTTGGTCATCAGGGATCTGTCTTTACCTCATATAATGCACATGACAAAATGTCAACCCTGTGTGCCAGGCCGATGTCAAGGACTGGCTCGATATTGCTAGAATGCATAACTGGCAGTGGAATATAAATATCAGGCAGAAATGTACATATACATGTAGATGGATTGAGAGATCCATATTCCTTATGTTGATCCACAGCTGGTGGTCTGGCCTCATTTAGTATAAGCTTGTGTAGAGGCAATCTGTAAAGTCATTAGGTTGTGGCAGATACATACTGGCAGTGCCTTCACAATCCATATTAGAATGTCTGCTCCTTTCATCACCAACCTCACTGGAACCATCATATGAATGTATCATAGCAGCTGCTACTGACAGACAGTGTAACACTGAAATGAATTCTGGATGTGGTGCACGTTCTATTTATACCATCAGGGTGTTGTGTGGAGGGGGTATGATGTATGTGTAATCATTACATCCATCAAGCCAATGAGATAATTTCCCACTAATTTTTCAGACAGTAGGTAGCAAGAGAGGATGCTGATGCAACCAACAAAAACTTTGTCGAACTGACCCAGTGTCTGGATTCATTATTTATACAGTTGCAGCAAACCTGTGTGTTTGTATGCATTCTCATATTGAATGCACACACTGTCTAGAGGTGTAATTCTTGCAGGAAGTTATAAATTTACTATGATATGCATGAGAGATCTTTTGTGCAAATAGACCAAATCAACTGTCAGATGGGATTATACATAATCAATAAATACTCCTGCTGGAATTGACAAATTTACTATTTTGTGTTGTAACCTCCCCACAAAAAATAATATGAATAGTATTCACATTTAGTGTAACCTCCCAACAGTAAAAGTTGCGAAACCTCCCAACAGTAAAAAATATAACCATAACATTGACATTTAGCGTAACCTACCAACAGATAAATTCCGTAACCTACCAATAATACAATGTGACTAACCTCTCAATAAAATTGTCGCTCAATTATCGCCTTTCAATAATGACTGTGAATTTAAATCGGTAAATTTAGGACGTCAGCAGTGCTGCGTCATGGCCCTGGAAATTCATTCCGAATAAATTGAAAAATCTTACCTCTATTAGGTCGCCGGATAACGCGTATATATATCTGCTCCTATAAGAAATTTTTCTGGCGCAGCTCTGTGCAATGCTGCCCGATAGATTTGTCATGTATAAAAAGAACAACTGATTTTTCTTTGCAATAATCGGGACGACCATGGATTGGAGAAATTAGTAGATTCTTTAAATTGAGATGATTGATTGTCAAAAGTTACTTTTTTATAAGAAAGATTATTAATAAGAGATTCTTTAGACACATTTACATGGGACTTGATATAACAATACTACATATGCGCAAGGCTGCTTTTATCTTATACTACAACGCTCAGGCTCCGCCATCGCTCCACCACGACCGGGCCAGCCAACACGATACACCAGACTGCTAGCTACTACTACTACTAACACACAGTTCCTACTGCAGTCAACACTGCTCTTTGGTTTGAGATTCTCTTATAGCTTACATATCGCAGGCAGCGCGTGAGCAATCCATCGAAATTACATCTGCTCGAGTGCGCTAGCAACAAATTCCTTAATCATGGACCTCTTACAGTGTCTATCAGGGCAAGTAACTCTAGCTCTTTCACAGGACCACGTAACAGGGAACCGACATAGCAGTAAACAGGCTGTTAAATGAATATAGCAGAATAAGGACGACACAAGCAGACATTATGAATTGAGCCTTGGATCATAGCCTCGCGCCAGATCCCTTTAAATTCCCCAGGTCCCCAGCTTTCATCAACAACTGATCAATGGAATCGTTGGCATTCACAGTAACAGCACTCAATTCCATGATTAAATACTGTAGTGAATCAGTGTCCCAGATGCTCTAGACAGTCTGTGAATTAGCTGAAGATATACTCAAGATAAGGGTCTTCACCTGATGAACTTCATGCTGTTCGCTGCCCACCATTTACTGATGGAGAAACTGTCTGTCTTCAACAACATCACGTCACAGTTTACTGCCAGCACTAAACTTCAACACAGAAGCGAACAACAGATGCTCTTGGAGCTCACATTCCTGTTCAACATCCATGGACCTCTGGGTGCTGAAAACTACCAGGCAGAATGGAGCAGATCAACCAACCACTTGACTACCAACACCAGATATATCGCTAACGCTTCACCCAGTGTCATTCCAGAGTTTGGACTGGGACCAAGGACAATCCTGCTGCCAACGTCAGATCGCTTCATGCTGGGCAATGGCCGTACCTTCACACCAGCAACTTGCCACAGCTCTGAAACCTTGGCTGGACGCGCAGCCACTGAGCTGACTGAACAGATGTCAGCTATAATCCAATACACAACTGAAAGAGCTGGTATGGAAAAACAGCAACTTGTAAACACTGTGAATAAACTTAAAATTTTTTGGAACATAGTTCCAGGAAGAACACACGACCGTGTGTATTGAAATAAGTTATTATGAATAAATGATTGAAATCTAATAATGTTTTACTAAATCGAAGGCACTTCACAGGTCCCCAAGAGCTATACTGAATTCAGCCAGAGGTTTCTCCACTCAGCCCCTCTGTAGATGTGATGTGGAGCTATATGACTATATAGTTTCAGAGCAGCGCGTAATGTGTTAACAGCCTGGCAGTGGCTGTGTGCATCCTCCTACATTGATTTCAAATTCGGTTGCAGCAGTTATAGAGAGAGTAAGAAAACGTTGTTTGTCTGAGAAGTAATGACACCAGTGCTACTAGTCAGCCGAGCTACTGACCACGCTGCAGCGCTGCCGGCTGCACACAGTGGCCTCAGTGTCCTTGGCATTGTGACTCACATCTCTCTCTTTGCGAGACTTATCGGCTCGCCCTTTGTGGAGTACCTTCACGTGTTGGTGGTATAGAAGGATGTTGAAAATTGACGAACATGTGGGAAACACTGACAAGAAGGAAGGGCAGGATGGTAGAATACATCTTAAGACATCATGGAATAATTATCGTGGGAGCTTTAAGAGTAATAAATGTACGGTAAGACAGATACCGGAATATTGAATAAATAAATGAGGGCATAGGGCGCAAATGCTACTCTGAAATGAAAAAGTTACCGCAAGAGAGGAATCTTTGGTCTGCTACTTCAGTTGGGTCAAACAATTGATGACTAAAATAAAAACGAAATACTTACCTACAGTGATTCCACTCGTGCACCAGAACAGGCAAGAGAAGGAGTGACAGTGGTGAATGAAGAACCCAGCAACAGGTTTGCAGAGTATAGATATAGATGTTCATCATACGTAGATTGATTGGCAACTTGAGTGTCACAGTCAACTTGTACCTACTTTTAGTGCTTTGTGTACTCAGAATTTACATACAGTGAGATATAACACAAATAGGAAGAGGTCATTTTCGATTCAATGTCATGAAGTTCAGAAGATCTGGAGGCTGACCTAATTATTAGTATGCTGTCACGTGCATTACCCATTGCAGTCACTTGAAATCTTGGTGCGTCAGTTTTCATAACGATATTGCATTGATTCGTTTTCTCAGAGAAAAAGAACATACTTTTGTGGAATTCGCAGGTGAAACAATTTTTCTTCGGTCATTAAGCTCTACATGTCAAAGACAAGGCGTAAGTGAAAACCCCACCATTGACTGAACTAACAGTCAGTGCAGCATGCGAATCCTTGTCTTCACAATTGCATTAATTATAGTACCCTCAAGGTAGTCACGACTACAATGAAATCTTCGAATGCTTGAAGAATTGCACTTAACAGTGCGAGTTTCTCCACACTACTGAGAAAAGACACCAACAATTATGACAGACGAGAGGAAGCCCAGAATTAGGCTGAAAATGGATATGTGACAAGACGAGTGATGCAGCAAGAGTGCATCTGAGTTATTTGGTTCAAAGTGGACATAAACTACAAAAGTTCACTGGAATGCAAAACTTAAGGACGAACGCAACTTTCGTATGACGTGTACACTGCCAAGAAGCATACCTCGACGAATCTCAGACCGTATATAGTGCTCCAGTGTAAAGTCAAGTGCCGGCACGCCAGTCGGAAGCGATAGAGTGGAGAGGGCTATGAAGAAGAAGTCAGCCAATAGCATGCTGACTGACCCCTCTCTAGGACGAACAACGCGACATCAGTGGCCTCTAGGTGTATAGAACGTAAGCGCCGCTTCCGACTGGTCGCGGCCCAGTTCTACAGACGCGTCAAGACCAGCGACCTGAATAGAAGCATCCACTGTATTACTTCACTTGTATTGGAATCGTTATGCCGAAGGACATTGACTTTATTGCATATCGCCCTTTGCTTGCGACACATCTATGTATTTCTCAAAGTTAAGTATTGTCATTGATATATTTCGTAATAAAACTCCTTAATATTATTTGCTTGAATTGTTGTCTAGCGATCTGAGAAGCAGGTTTCCTGGACATCCCATATTCGACGAGTGGGCAGGATTGAACTGCTACACTAAAGTGCAGAAGATACTTATGACACTTGTTTGACAATGTTCCTCGGTGTATTACATGTTCTTACCACTCGCCATATGGAGATATGTCCAGAATCATTACTAAGACTGTATCAGCTCTCATCCGAGAAGAGCACGCCACCCCACTCTTAGTTGGTCCAGTCCCTATGCTCTTGGCACCACCGCAAACTGTGATGCTGAAGTGCGGGTGTCATCGAAACACAACATACTGGTAGTCAGGCAAAGTCACCATACCCACATTGTCGTAGTGCCATTTTGGACCATGAGGTTGCGTGCCATGCAGCTCTGTTACAAGGGGTTGCATGTGCACCCGCTGTTTGAAGTTGTTCCCTTCTTGCCTGTTGCACAATGTAGCGGCCATCTGCTGTTATAGCTGACCGTGATCGACCATGTCCTCTCCTTCGGGCAACATTGCCTTTGGTCCGGAACGCTTCCCATGCACGGGAAAGAATGCTGTGGGCAATGCCTGCGCTACAGTCGTCACACTCCGTCCATCTTCCAGTTTACCGATGATTCTTACCCCTGTGAAATCATCCAAATGTTGTCTCTGGCCCAAGTCATTATGGAGAAAGCCTCCACAGTGCACTGCGATTGTTCGCTGATTGACATACACTGTCTTCTTCCATTCCTTCAAGTACCTCGTGTTAGGGGGTCAGTCCCATTTGGTGTTACAGTTCCACTGACCACGCGCAATGTGACACCCAGTTTCCTGTGCAGTATCGGGTGAATTTAAGATGCTTTCACACTTTCATTCATTCCCTTAGAGTATTTAATATGTTATGGAACTTTATCTAGCTCCAACATAAGTTTTACATAACAGTATGTTTGCACATATCGTTAAAAATAGGTTATTCCCTAAATGAATAATATACAAACTTCATAGCAGCACAAAAAGTGCACAAATACTGATAATACCGTCCATCTCTACAGTGTTTCAAACTCTTTACCAAAACTTTCTGTTCAGAAAAATACACTAAGAATAAATATCTGACGTGTTAACACTGATCCAGAGCCATTAAGAATATGCATCTAATGCATTGAAATATACGAAAAAAGGAAGATAAGGGGTTTGGAAGAATGTTACTACAAGAAGGGATTGGGAGCAATACAGTTAAAACACATGGCTTCAAATAGACCCAGAGAATGACAGATTAATAGGAACCTGGATACACATTGCAAGTGCCACTATGTAGAATGTACTGTGCATGAAATAATCGGGAGAAGGAGTTACTACAGACAATGTGAATCCGAAACACTTTGAAAAACAGACAACAGTTACTAAGGGCTTTCTTTCGTGTGCCATCACAAAACCTCACACAGCTGCGGACATTTGAAAACCCGCGATAACAAAGTTAGGCTGCGGTAGAGCGATTCCATGCTTATAGGAAAGAGAAGACAGTGTTACTGCTGTATACATAGGTTCTAAGTCACTGCTAGGATGACTATTTATTATTGCGTGGCTATCAGGCATGGTGCGAGTCGACGTACGAGATGAGATAGTCACATCACGCAGTATTGTGGTTACGACTGAGCGAGTAACATGAGAGGGAATCTTGGAGTACCACAGAGTACCACAGTAGGCCTGATTCGAGCAAACACCCTCACAGAAGCGGTCTAGTCGGCCGTCGATAAGAAAAGTGCAGTGTCCGAACAATGAAAGTCCGGTACTGTTTGCTGCAAAGCAGTCTTTTTCTGGAAATTCCTGGAAACCATGAACTGGGTAACACCTTGAGCTGTGTGCGTTTATTGTCATACAGCATTCCCCTCATTTCCGGTACAAGTCGTTATTAACTCTCCCCCTTGCACGACCGGTATCTTGCTCACAGGAAAGAACAGACAGCGTTAGTGGTGTGTACATAGCTTCTTAGTCTAAGCTAGAGTGCGTTTTTATTTTTGTGTTGCTCTTAACCATTTTGTAATAGATTATTCCTGATTCTGAAAACTTGTATTGTAGTCATTTCAGCCAATTATTCAGTAGTACTCAGTGAACCACTGGGTGATGTTTCACTTTTTCCCAGGCGATGTAAGCACAGATTTTGGTACCTTCGATTTAATGCTGTTGTAATTACCTGTTTCGTCCCTTTTGTATTGAGTGAGTTGTGAGCTTTGCATATTCTTGTTGGTGTTATTGCCCAAAACTTCGGTTCTGAGTACAAGGCCTAAGGCTGTTTTGAGAAAATATTTTGGAAATGTTCTCTCATCCTGTTGGAATTTTGAATTATAATGAAATTCCTTATGCCTTGTTACATTTCTGATCGCATGTCATTGTGTTACTTGGCGTAGATTGAGGGCACGATTATTGAGTGCAAACTTTCATATATATGTCCTCACAGTTACAGAAAGATTGTATTTGGTGGTCTGGTCCGTAGGCCATCAATTCATTTTAGAATGAGCTACATCATTTTAAACTGTTCTTATGGCGTGACTTGCCTCACTATGATTTTGTTATTTGTTTATGATATTATATTTGGCGATTGTTACCAGATTTTGAATTTTAGTTATTTGTAATTGTCATTGAATTTTGCCAAGGGTTGAGAGGGCATTAGTCTATTACTGAATATTTGTTTTTTCATTTCGTAACTATTTGGAGAAATGGTACAAATAACAGGCCATAAATTCACCAACTTTCATAAGCAATACATTCACCAAAACAATGAAAATAAAATTCTTGGACTGCCATTAATGGAATGAGAAACACATTCGTGAAGATGGCTTTGTATAATAGTCCAGTTTTTAATCTATAGTATATATCGCAAAAATAACAATATGTTTTCTGTAATCAGTGTCGTTTATGCAAATTTCGGTGCATCGTTTCCAAGCCTTGTATGGCGTTATTGCCGATGCACGTATTCCTGCATTGACAAACGAAAGTGATGGTTCTGTGGTGAAAATGTTGTCCAATAATTCGTGTTGCACTAATTGCACGCCGCATTCTTGTATTCACATTACACAGAGTCCCTCGACATAACTCACGAGGATGTTCAGCAGTCCTAAGTTAATTCTTTTGCGAGTTTATGTAGCCCGATAAAAGCTAGAATTAACTGTCAGAAGGAAAAGCATTTCCAGATCATCATTTCCCTCTTACACAACCAGCAATAGCCAGTAGCAGTACACACGACAAGCATGTGTGAATCGGTCAGTCGATGCACTGTCGATATTTTGTAAGGTTTCAATTTGAGTTTTGCAGAGGTCTGTGAGCAGACGCTACTGATACACAATTGTGCTAAGTGCAACGATTTTCGCGGACTTCCATGCAAGACCGGCTACTCGACTAAAACCGATATGCCACCTACCGGAGTCCGAGGCGTACCTCGCACCGTATGCCGTGATCGGGGTCCGTCTTGTTGGTAATGGCTCCCACGAAACGCCAGACAAAGAGATTGCGATCTAGATGAAATATCCTGAACTACACTGTCTCATCAACAGTATCTGGACACCACCATGTAATGTGGAGTTGACTAATAGATGTTATGACAGGCAGGAAGTGTCATTATACACTGAAGAGTCAAAGAAACTGGCATATCTACCTAATATCGTGTAGGACCCCGCGAGCACGCAGAAGTGCTGCAACAGGACGTGGCATGGACTCGACTAATGTCTGACGTAGTGCTCGAGGGAATTGACACCATGAATCCTGCAGTGCTGTCCATAAATTCTTAAGAGTACGAGGGGGTGGAGATCTCTTCTGAACACCATGTTGCAAGGCATCCCAGATATGCTCAATAATGTTCACATCTGGGGAATTTGGTGGCCAGCGAAAGTGTTTAATCTCAGCAGAGTGTTCCTGGAACCACTCTGTATCAATTCTGGACGTGTGGGCTATCACATTGTTCTGCTAGACTTGCCCAAGTTCATCGGAATGCACAATGGACATGAACGGATGCATGTGATCAGACAAGATGCTTACCAACGTGTCACCTGTCAGACTCGTAACTAGACGTTTCAAAGGTCCCATATCACTCCAACTGCACACGTCCGACGCCATTACAGAGCCTCCACCAGCTTGAATAGTCCCTTGCTGACACGCAGGATCCATAGATTCATGAGGTTGTTCCATACCCGTACACGTCCATCCGCTTGATACAAATTGAAACGAGGCTCGTCCGCCCGCACAACATGTTTCCAGTCATCAACAGTCCAATGTCGGGGTTGACGGAACTACGAGAGGCGTAAAACCTTTTGTCGTGCAGCCATCAAGAGTAGACGAGTGGGCCTTCGGCTCCGAAAGCCCATATCGATGATGTTTCGTTCTGACCCTTGTTGATAGCCCATAATTGAGATCTGCAGCAATTTGCGGAAGAGTTTCACTTCTGTCACGTTGAACGATTCTCTTCAGTCGTCGTTGATCCCGTTCTTGTAGGATCTTTTTTCGGCCCCAGCGATGTCGGAGATTTGACGTTTTACCAAATTCCTGATATTCACGGTACATTCGTGATATGGTCGTCAGGAAAATCCCCACTTTATCGTCACCGCAGAGATGCTGGGCCCATCGTTCGTGCGCCAACCATAACACCAGGTTCAGACTCATTTAAATCTTGATATCCTGCCATTGTAGCCGCAGTAGCCGATCTAACAACTACACCAGACACTTGTCTTGTACGGCGTTGCCGACCGCAGCCTGCTTACATATCTCTGTTCTTGAATACGCATGCCTGTTCCAGTGTCTTTGGCGCTTAAGAGTAAAAACCGGTGCGGAGTTGTGTCAGTAGAAAAGCAGAAAGAGCTGAATGGGTCGGTCATGAGAGCTCAGTAACTCCGAATGTGGGCAAGTTATTGGATGTCACCTGAGAAACAAACACATCAGCTTCGTTTCCATCGTTCCAAAGCAGTCCAAGTCGTTTGTTGGTGATATGATTGTGAAGTGGAAGTGCAAGCAATCAACCACAGCTAAACTAACATCATAAATTCTTCTTATACTGAATGACAGGGACTATCGAGTGTTGTGGACGATATCTGCAAAGCATCTCATGAAATCAGTGGAAGGAATCACTTTTGAAATCCAAAGTGCTACAAGCAGTCAAGCCAGCACCATGTGTGCAGGGAGTTAAAGAGAATGGAATTCAAAGGTTGAGCAGCTCCTCATAAGCAACATGTTTCTGTATTCAGTGTTAAGCGACGCTTGAAGTGGTGTAAACCGACGACACACTCGTTGATTGGAAAGGAGTGATATGGAGTGATGTGGCAATGCAATGAAATAGTTTGATTTTAATGAATGCCTGGTGAACGTTAGTTGTCTTCACTTGTTGTGCCAACTGTGAAGCACGTGGGAGGTGGTGGTGTTAAAGTATGAGTGTGTTTTTCATAGTTCGGGTGTGGTCCCAGGCTCAAGAAAATACTGAATGCAGTAAAATACGAACACATTGTACAGCATTGTGTGCCATGTACGGAAGAGGAGCAGTTCGGATATGATGATTGTATCAGCATGCTAACGCACCCCTGTCGTAACGCAGCGTCTCTGACACAATGGTCTGTGGACAGCGACATTCTTGAAATAAACTGGTATGCCCGAAAGTTCCGACTGGAAGTCCGACCTTCGGGATGAGATGGAACGCCGATTTCACTCCGGACACTGGCGTTCACTCTGGTTTCGGCTCTTGGGGAAGAATGTTCTATCATTTGTCGCAGGTTTTTAGACGCCAGTAGAGTTCAAGCCGTCATAAAGACGAGGGATGGACAAGCTTCATATTAACGACTGCTAATAATTGCCCGAATAGTTTTGATCAGATAGCGTAACTTTCCCCCCCATGAACCATGGACCTTGCCGTTGGTGGGGAGGCTTGCGTGCCTCAGCGATACAGATGGCCGTACCGTAGGTGCAACCACAACGGAGGGGTATCTGTTGAGAGGCCAGACAAACATGTGGTTCCTGAATAGGGGCAGCAGCCTTTTCAGTAGTTGCAGGGGCAACAGTCTGGATGATTGACTGATCTGGCCTTGTAACATTAACCAAAACGGCCTTGCTGTGCTGGTACTGCGAACGGCTGAAAGCAAGGGGAAACTACAGCAGTAATTTTTCCCGAGGACATGCAGCTTTACTGTATGATTAAACGATGATGGCGTCCTCTTGGGTAAAATATTCCGGAGGTAAAGTAGTCCCCCATTCGGATCTCCGGGCGGGGACTACTCAAGAGGACGTCGCTATCAGGAGAAAGAAAACTGGCGTTCTAAGGATCGGAGCGTGGAATGTCAGATCCCTTAATCGGGCAGGTAGGTTAGAAAATTTAAAAAGGGAAATGGATAGGTTAAAGTTAGATGTAGTGGGAATTAGTGAAGTTCGGTGGCAGGAGGAACAAGACTTTTGGTCAGGTGATTACAGGGTTATAAATACAAAATCAAATAGGGGTAATGCAGGAGTAGGTTTAATAATGAATCAAAAAATAGGAGTACGGGTTAGCTACTACAAACAGCATAGTGAACGCATTATTGTGGCCAAGATAGACACAAAGCCCATGCCTACTACAGTAGTACAAGTTTATATGCAAACTAGCTCTGCAGATGATGAAGAAATAGATGAAATGTATGACGAGATAAAAGAAATTATTCAGGTAGTGAAGGGAGAAGAAAATTTAATAGTCATGGGTGACTGGAATTCGTCAGTAGGAAAAGGGAGAGAAGGAAACATAGTAGGTGAATATGGATTGGGGGGGAAGAAATGAAAGAGGAAGCCGCCTTGTAGAATTTTGCACAGAGCATAACTTAATCATAGCTAACACTTGGTTCAAGAATCATAAAAGAAGGTTGTATACATGGAAGAATCCTGGAGATACTAAAAGGTATCAGATAGATTAAATAATGGTAAGACAGAGATTTAGGAACCAGGTTTTAAATTATAACACATTTCCAGGGGCAGATGTGGATTCTGACCACAATCTATTGGTTATGAACTGCAGATTGAAACTCAAGAAACTACAAAAAGGTGGGAATCTAAGGAGATGGGACCTGGATAAACTGAAAGAACCAGACGTTGTACAGAGTTTCAGGGAGAGCATAAGGGAAGAATTGACAGGAATGGGGGAAAGAAATACAGTAGAAGAAGAATGGGTAGCTCTGAGAGATGAAGTAGTGAAGGCAGCAGACGATCAAGTAGATAAAAAGGCGAGGGCTAATAGAAATCCTTGGGTAACAGAAGAAATATTGAATTTAATTGATGAAAGGAGAAAATATAAAAATGCAGTAAATGAAGCAGGCAAAAAGGAATACAAACGTCTCAAAAATGAGATCAACAGGAAGTGCAAAATGGCTAAGCAGGGATGGCTAGAGGACAAGTGTAAGGATGTAGAGACTTGTCTCACTAGGGGTAAGATAGATACTGCCTACAGAAAAATTAAAGAGACCTTTGGAGAGAAGAGAACCACTTGTATGAATATCAAGAGCTCAGATGGCAACCCAGTTCAAAGCAAAGAAGGGAAGGCAGAAAGGTGGAAGGAGTATATAGAGGGTTTATACAAGGGCGATGTACTTGAGGACAATATTATGGAAATGGAAGAGGATGTAGATGAAGACGAAATGGGAGATAAGATACTGCGTGAAGAGTTTGACAGAGCACTGAAAGACCTGAGTCGAAACAAGGCCCCGTGAGTAGACAACATACCATTAGAACTAATGACAGCCTTGGGAGAGCCAGTCCTGACAAAACTCTACCATCTGGTGAGCAAGATGATGAGACAGGCGAAATACCCTCAGACTTCAAGAAGAATATAATAATTCCAATCCCAAAGAACGCAGGTGTTGACAGATGTGAAAATTACCGAACTATCAGTTTAATAAGTCACAGCTGCAAAATACTAACGCGAATTCTTTACAGACGAATGGAAAAACTGGTAGAAGCGGACCTCGGGGAAGATCAGTTTGGATTCTGTAGAAATGTTGGAACATGTGAGGCAATACTAACCTTACGACTTATCTTAGAATAAAGATTAAGAAAAGGCAAACCTACGTTTCTAGCATTTGTAGACTTAGAGAAAGGTTTTTACAATGTTGACTGGAATACTCTCTTTCAAATTCTGAAGGTGGCAGGTATAAAATACAGGGAGCGAAAGGCTATTTACAATTTGGGAAAGGAGTGAGACAGGGTTGTAGCCTCACCCCGATGTTATTCAATCTGTATATTGAGCAAGCAGGAAAGGAAACAAAAGAAAAATTCAGAGTAGGTATTAAAATTCATGGAGAAGAAGTAAAAACTTTGAGGTTTGCCGATGACATTGTAATTCTGTCAGAGACAGCAAAGGACTTGGAAGAGCAGTTGAACGGAATGGACAGTGTCTTGAAAGGAGGATATAAGATGAACATTAACAAAAGCAAAACGAGGATAATTGAATGTAGTCAAATTAAATCGGGTGATGCTGAGGGAATTAAATTAGGAAATGAGACACTTAAAGTAGTAAAGGAGTTTTGCTATTTAGGGAGTAAAATAACTGATGATGGTCGAAGTAGAGAGGATATAAAATGTAGACTGGCAATGGCAAGGAAATCGTTTCTGAAGAAGAGCAATTTGTTAACATCGAGTATAGATTTAAGTGTCAGGAAGTCGTTTCTGAAAGTATTTGTATGGAGTGTAGCCATGTATGGAAGTGAAACATGGACGATAACTAGTTTGGACAAGAAGAGAATAGAAGCTTTTGAAATGTGGTGCTACAGAAGAATGCTGAAGATAAGGTGGGTAGATCACGTAACTAATGAGGAGGTATTGAATAGGTTTGGGGAGAAGAGAAGTTTGTGGCACAACTTGACTAGAAGAAGGGATCGGTTGGTAGGACATGTTTTGAGGCATCAAGGGATCACAAATTTAGCATTGGAGGGCAGCATGGAGGGTAAAAATCGTAGAGGGAGACCAAGAGATGAATACACTAAGCAGATTCAGAAGGATGTAGGTTGCAGTAGGTACTGGGAGATGAAGAAGCTTGCACAGGATAGAGTAGCATGGAGAGCTGCATCAAACCAGTCTCAGGACTGAAGACCACAACAACAACAACAACAACAGTGTAACTTTGTTCCAGATAGTGTAACTTTGTTTCAGTTTTTAATTAGGTGTTAAACTTTGTTGCCAGGCTATGTTGAAATGTGATCTCCTTCAGGGAAAATTATCTCACGAAGGATGAAGCATTGCCTCCCGAACAGCTGGAGGCATTACCGCAAGCTACATTGAATTGTCTCATTCACAGTTTGAGGAGCCTTTGTGCATCCTGCACACACATCCCAAGTATACGTCTCGTACGCCACTTGCGCTAGGGTACAACGCATGACTGGTACAGCGTCATATCGTATCCCTGTGCCTCGTGTCACAGTGTCGGGAGGGCTCATTTTAGTGGACGCGTTATCGTTGTCCCTCATGTTATTACTTCCTGGAATCCGACCGCCCCTTAACCTACAGGCCTGAGCGATGCGTTCCTGTGGACTCCAGTAAGCGGCTTTGGACGCTATAGACGCGTGGGTAGTAGTTAATACAGTACGATCGGCTGGCGGTTTAAATGTATCAGGCGCGCCTGCGAGTTCTATCACAGCGCAGCACTAGGCTGGTCTCTGAGCCACGGTGTCGTTAATTATGAGGCACGCTTTAATCTGGTCCCCGTGGGATTACGAGACTATGTTACGTGTCGGCACCCGAAAACATCTGGGTGCCTATTAGTACAGCGCAATATTAAAGCTGTGGCTAAACACGAGAGCCTCGAATTCCACTCTAATTAACGGTTATAGATCGGCCAGAAATATCAAACACACAGTAGAGGTGCTGTTACCTAATCTCCTATTTCACGTGCATTGATTTCCAAAGCAGAAACGATATGAAGTTTAAAGTACTGCGTGTAACCTTTCCAGCCAAAGAATGAATAAACAGAAATATCCATTACTGAGTAGTTCACCACTGTTCGCTACCTTAGTGTTCCATCATCAACTTCTCAAGGCTGTGCCTTGTCCCTCCAACCATTCAGTCTATTTAGTGCTGCCTTCTTCATTTTTACTTTTTGTATCCTCCAATAAAACGTTTAGTTTTCTCTTAACCTCCTCCATGTTTTTTCCAAAAACTTAATCTTGTAGATAGGAAATTATTGTGTCTAAATAAATCATCGTTTTCCTTTCTTCAGTGGTTGCTACGAGGTTTCTTTGATCCTCGATCTCTTTCAAAACGTCTTCATTACTTATTCGAGGCATGCTGTCACAGGATGGTGGGTCCGCAACCGTTCAGTTCTGAGGAAATTGGATATTTTTTTTTATTTCTTCCGTCTCAGTTACACAGGTACAAAACTCAGCTGTAGTGGTTACCTATTTCGCGCTGACACGCTCAAATTTAAATGGCTCTGAGCACTAAGGGACTTAACAACTGAGCCGCACGGGATTAGCCGAGCGTTCTAAGGCGTTGCAGTCATGAATTGTGCGGCTGGTTCCGGCGGAGGTTCGAGTCCTCCCTCGGGCATGAGTGTGTGTGTTTGTCCTTAGGATAATTTAGGTTAAGTAATGTGTAAGCTTAGGGACTGATGACCTTATCAGTTAAGTCCCATAAGATTTCACACACAACAACAACAACTTAACAGCAGAGATCACCAGTCTCCTAGAACGTAGAACTACTTAAACCTAACTAACCCATGGACATCACACACATTCATGCCTAAGGCAGGATTCGAACCTGCGCCGTAGCGGTCGCGCGGTTCCAGACTGAAGCGCCTAGAAGCGCTCGGCCACACCTGCCGGCTACACGCTCGTTCTCAAGCCACACGCCTTGTTATTAACCATAATATAATATCTTCATCTGATTTTCATTCTATCCTGCCATGGAGTAAGAATATTTCTGAAGTGAGAGTAGCGGGCTGCGTACATCCCCATCATCAAACGGCAAATGTCACTTGACTTCTGGTGTAACGCTGTTTGTTTACATTTTCCGTTAAGACTCAAACTTCAATATTACTCGTACTTGGACGTTTTCAGTTATTAGTAGCTGCTACGGGTGCAGAATACGTTAAGGAGAAACAGTTACTTTTCATTGGTAAGTGCTGTGAAGTTACGGGGCTTTTGGAGGCAGTCTGTCGTGACGAGAAAAATTTGTGTTCTGTGGATCTGAATGCCCACTCCATAGATATTGCTGTATCCAGTTATTCCTCAAGCCTTCTCTAAAACAACATTTCCACCACTTCTAAGCTCCTTCTGTCTGTCTTCAGCATTGTCTGGCGTTCACAGCGATTCCGCAGCACAGAGAAATGTTTTGACATTTTTTTTTTATTCTAAATGACTTGTTCAGCTACAGTTGTCATCTGCAATTCAAAGGGCAGTTTACTGTTGCATTTTTTTCTGATTGCTATGCTCCATCTCCTGCCCTTTGCAAATTAAGGTGTCTCATAATAAAATTTATTAAATTTTTAAAATTTATTACTTCGAATTTTGATATTACCTGTCATTATCATCTTTGCATTCCTATCACAGTATCAGGTGTTGATTGTTGGATTTAAATTAAAACGATTCAAGAATTGCTACAAATTTATAAGGTGTATTTCGGAAATGTTTCCCGTTCTCTCGGATAACCGACAGCGACAACACGCACTCTTCCACGAGACGGGGAGCCGAGCCAGCACTCTATCCAGGGATACGGCTTCTAGGCGGTTTCCGCATCCATCTAGATAAACACCAGGTTTCTGCCGTCCCGCCTCATTTACACGCTACACAATGATTGAGAAAACATTGTTACACTTGACGATGGGATTTCACTAGACGCAGACGATTGCGGTATGCAGATTCTTTAGCGGGACAGAGGAGTGGAGCGGCCTGGGAGGGAGGGACGGTGAGCACCCAGCCACCAATTGCCATTAACACTACTAAAACGGATATGTTACGCTGGTGACCCCGTAGCGAAACAATAAGTTTCCCGCTGTTATGATATTAGGGCAATGCAATCGGGAAACCTTGTACAATAAGCAAGAATTCCTTTCACTATAACTTCAGTTTCTTTTTTCCTTTCAAGATCTTCATAGATTGTTTGATTAAGATTTCTGATTGGAAAAGTGATCTGGTAACCTTATTTTACTCCTACTCTTTGATACACTTATTAGATTTCCAGCAGAGTTGAATAAAGACAGCTGGACCTGAACTGACAATGTTTTTAATGATGAAACCAAAGCAAAAAAATAATTGTATAGTCAGTAACAAATGCTCCCTCTGATCATGATGCACAGTTAATCAGGACAAAGAAGACATAACAATATAGAGATACTCCTCTGTAAAAATCAGAATAACTAACTCGAGGAAAATCGTTCTTAAGAATAGTTTACAAGAATAGTTGACCTGCGATGAAATTTATAAGGAGCCTCGTGCCAACACAGGACGTAATCTATTCCATGACAAATTTGTACCATCATTTGAAAACAGCTTTCCACCTAAACTAATCAGGAAGGACATTAAACAACCATATAATAAGCCATATATCACTGGGGGATTAAAACATCTTGTGAAAGGAAAAGGAAAACGCATCTGTTGGCAAGAGGAAGAGAACAAATAAAGGTCCTGCAGTAGTAGCACAATGCAAAAACTACTCAAATTACTATGAAAAGTTATTAAGAAATCAAGGAATTCGCACATTAAAACAGAAATTAGTAACATTACACCACTACATTTCGGCTGATCGATCAATGAACGTTCATAAGATAGAAAACAGTCTCTATTGCTAGCGTTTTATTAATAATGATGCGTTTCGTGTTGTTAGCTCTTCTTCAGATTATCTGTGATTAGTAAAGTAACCATGTTACAGACCAGCTCATACGTGAACGTATCTAGCACCGATCAATAGTATAGGTAAGCTATTGTTGCGAAGTGAAGTGATTCATTTGCCTTGAGCATCGGAGACCGCATTTCTAATACTTAAAAGCCATTGACACAATTACATTAAAGCGAAGACCATAACCGCCAAATAGAGACAGGAGAAGCCTGAAATGGCAAGTGAAAACCTCTAAGGTTTTAAGACATTAATAAGAAAAAAATGGTTCAAATGGCTCTGAGCACTATGGGACTCAACATCTTAGATCATAAGTCCCCTAGAACTTAGAACTACTTAAACCTAACTAACCTAAGGACGTCACACACACCCATGCCCGAGGCAGGATTCGAACCTGCGACCGTAGCAGTCCCGCGGTTCCGGACTGCAGCGCCAGAACCGCACGGCCACCGCGGCCGGCCATTAATAAGAAATTCAGTACGTATGAGCGCAGGATTAGGAACCATATAGAAATTCAGCAACCCAGGGCAGTATTTGGTGTGAAGATATGCTATCAGTCGCAGCCATGAATAACAGTGGTGAACAAATATACTTATATAGAACTTATATGCTGAAGCGGACGGGATCCACAGTAGGCCCAGCCTGGCCCAGCCCGGGACGGCTCATCTCGACTCGTCTCTGCTCGGTTCGGCTCGTCGTTGACTTTTGCTTGGCTTCAGAGCCACCGCACAAGTGTTCATCACTAGGAGAATGAATGTGCAGGTCTAGATTCTTCAGTTTCCATACAGAATGTAGGTGAGTTATACGTTATTTTCATCTTACAGTAATTTTGACTCCTGTCATTCAGGTTAAAGTACAGATGGTGGTTCCTGCATTTTTCACAACTTGAGCCACACAGGCTGTGGCTGCAGCGCTGTCGCAACAGCATACTAGCGTCGGAAATCGGAACTTTTATCACCCATTTCCAGTTAAGTTATCGAGTCGGTAATATTCCTGTGGTTGGTCTCTGGATGGAGCAGTCACTGGTGGAAGGTGGTGCGGCGCCAGGGCGATTTGGCTCTTAGCGGTGGTATCGTGGATGGACTGCACTCCTCGAACAGTCTGGTGACCATGAAATTAGCAGCTGCGTAATAGGGAGTTCTCCCTGGCGAAGTATTCGTTTAAACAAAGACGCAAGTGTTCCTACTACACAGCATACAGTTTGGACTTTAACTTAGGGGACTGAGTTGGGGTCGGGGGGGGGGTGGGGGGGGGGGTGTACAGAAGCCCCTGTTCACCCCGATCTTTGTTTAGATAAAGGCGCAAGTGGACATATCCACACTTACGAGAAACAGTATGCAGTGACCATACACATTTGAGTGAATAGTAAGTTAGGGGAAAAATGTGAAGTAGGTCGGTAGAAAGAACTGGACCTGCACAAACATCCTTCGTCGCTGTCCTTTGTAGATCTTGAATTCTGAAATCACAGAACCTGTCCCAGTTTGACCAGAGCTGCATCCGTATACCTGAATTCTACACTGTTATAAATAGCCTTAGAAGTGAGATGGATTGTGAAATCATAGGCTGTCGTCATGTTCCAGTTCTGGAGCAGTATACCATAATTGTACACTGTTATAAATAGTCCAACATGTCTGAGTTGGATTGTTACATCACAGAGCCTGCCCCAATATTCCAGTATTCTCGGACGTTATGTAGCCAGTATTCCAGGTCAGCAAGCCTGGATCGGCCTGTTGGATTCGGTTGTCACCGAGCCCATCACAGTATTCCAGGTCAGCCAGCATAACAGCGTAATCTCAAGCCATGTTATACTGAGGACAACAGACCTACTTCCACAGGAGCAAGGAAACACATCAGTGTAGTTGGGCTATTTTTTAACTTCTGGCATTATTTTTTAAATTTCCCATCAAAATTTGAATGTCCCTCCATTTTACACATACGCAATTGGCCTTTGTCAGGGAACGGGTGGAAAAACCCCATGACGTCATCAGTGACGTCATTGGTGACGTCATCGGTGACACACACTGCCTGAGAATTGTCCTGGAACATCTATAATTTTCCGCGCCTACTCACACTCCAAGGGTTGAAATAAAAAGAATGTCAGTAATCAGTCTAAAAACACTAGAAAAAAAGATTTTAATAACTCAAGTTGCTGGTAATATGCCGCGTCAGTGCGTGGAACTTTATGGAGTCGACCACTCTCAAGCCCTGTGCAGCTAATAAGAAGGCGAATGAGGGTGAGACCCACAGTAACAGAAGACTAAATTGACGTGACGCTGCAGGTAAGTCTGTTGCTCGAGTGAGTGAGCGTGAACCGTAAGCGATCGGTAGATTGCGTCTCGCCCCCTGAACGCAATATTTCGTTTCAAGGGGGCATGGCACGTTTGGCGTGAGTTCCGTTGAGCCCGTTTTCTGCGAGAGGCAGTCAGTGAAGCAGCACGGATAGCGCATGTCTACGGTGCAACGGACCGACTGTTCTAGCGCCCGTGTGACTTCCAAGTTGGTCTGGCTGAGCATTTTCTGTGTGCCGAAAACAGGAGGGGGCACATTATTCCTTTGGCCGAAAGATCCACACGCCTCTTGCGGCTCCAAGTTTTTCCACTGTTGTCATCGCACAACGGCTTTGTATGCTCAGTGGAATACTTTTAGTTAGTCGTTTCAGTGCCGACCACGCAGCATTCGAATAGACTGTCCTTGCTCCCCGCTGTGAGCATTATAATTGTGAGTGGTTCGCTTCCTGCTCGTGTCTGGCCCTGCTGCTTCTCTATCTGACCCTTCCAGCCTCCTGTTGTTGTTGTTCACTATTCCTGTGACTGGCCAGACGATTTAAGGAGCGTGTCACTCGTGTCAAAACATAGTAGCTTCAAAAAATGGTTCAAATGGCTCTGAGCACTATGGGACTAAACATCGATGGTCATCAGTCCCCTAGAACTTAGAACTACTTAAACCTAACTAACCGAAGGACAGCACACAACACCCAGTCATCACGAGGCAAAGAAAATCCCTGACCCCGCCGGGAATCGAACCCGGGAACCCGGGCGCGGGAAGCGAGAACGCTACCGCACGACCCATAATAGCTTCCGTTTGGTAACTGTCTCATAGAGTTTTATTTCCCTGTATGTTTTAAATTATTGAGGTTTTGTAAATTTCTTTTACGTTCAATTTGCCATTATTTATGATATCCAAAATACATTTTGCGTGGTATGTTGTCCACTAAATCGCCACGTCGCTTTCATTTGTTAGTTGGAGCCAGAAAGATTATGCACCTTACCGACGTAAATCTCGTTGGGGCCAGAAAGATTAAGCACCTTACCGACGTAAATCTCGTTGCAAGTATTTTGGTTGGCTATACTTGCAAGCCATGCTTCTGTTTACATAAGTAAGGTTCATCAGCCAACTGAACGTGTCTTATTTCTACCTATGTTTTCCGTCCCGCGTGACGGTTAAATATTTACCTTTCCATCTTGCGGCGTGATTTGAAGCCGAATCTCGGTTCATCGTTGAACTCATTACTATCAGATGTAAGTGGCGAGTGGTTGCCTTGGCCAGATACCTTATGATCTTTCAGCGGCTTTTGACAACTGTTTTGTCTACGCCTCTAGCGTGTATTCTAATGACTTAAGTTTTTACTGTTTGTGGTGGTTCTTTATGTATTGGTTTTTAGTATATTATGAAAAGTTGTAATTAATGTTATTGTGCCTGCTTCACAACTGGATAATTATTTGCGTCACTGACCCAGCTGTGGTACTTCTGGCAGTTAGATTGCCCGATACAGTGTTTTTATATTAAAAGACACCATCTGAACACAAACGTCAGTATATTTCAGTACAGTTATTTCTAAAAGTAGTTTTTTGTGGTTAATTTAATTTAGTGGAAATGCAAGGCTAAGGAGGTTCTCCGGTATTGGTAAGTGGGAGTCGAAATAATTAACTGAAGTCAGTTTACTCTAGAGGAAGATCTGCTTATCAAGAGAAATCTCCTACATTTACATTTATTTTTAATTGTCAAAATTAGTGAATACTAAGACATTTATTACGATTCTGTGCCGTTATCATTTAGAACAATGACGCTAAGCAAGTAAAAATAAAGCAATGGTAAAATTGGTTTAGCACAGTAATACAAGGTAAAATTCAGTAGGACATTGCCTGACAAATAGCAGCAGCAAATGGAATAACTTGTGCCCAAACATGACAAAGCACAAGTAGAAGAAATATTACGGTAAAGACTGTAATGCAGATAAGGGAAATGCCTATTCAAATCTTAATGTCTATGTCATTAAAGTGATGCACCACAATAATTTATTCTACCAAAAATTACCAAGTACTTGAAAATAAAATTACGTATGCAGTTTCTGTTTCTAGTTCCTTCTCCTTCTTATTGTTCTTTCCAAGTGCTCTTTTTTTAAGAATGTCGATCATAAAATTATTATTTAATGAATCTGTTGACACAAAGTTTTCACATTAGCATATTATTGAATTTTATTTTATAAAACCAATGCTGCAACGCAGCTAGAAGCTAGATATCAAATAAAATGAGCAATTATGGACAAAGAAAAACACATAAACATCATCAATACCCATATGGCATTTCATAAGTCAGTAAAAATTCTCTCAGCTCTCACAGAAAGACACCTGTCGTAATCAGGTGTGTAGATGTAAGAATATTTCTCATCCATTCATAAGCAAGTAGCACGAAGTACCAATTCCAAAGCTTAATCATAAGTTTCCACATAATAGTGTGTTGTGTTTGTGGTGTGTTCTGCAAAGAAATGTCAATAGTGAGGTCAACAGCTTCTCTTTTCTATAGCTGTGCGAGCACTTGTGGGAGTGCAGTAAGCTTAAAAGCGGCTAAAGCGACACCATTAAAGTCGACAGGCAACACAACAGTGCGTTTTTCCAGGCGGCTAGCGCACAGCCAGGCGCAGCAAAGCATTACGTCAAGTTCACATATACTCTTTGCCAACATATTTCGACAACAATTTCAGCTACAATGACAGTTTGATACCAATAAAAAATTTCAGAGGTTGAAAAATTACAGGAAAATTTGTGGAAACGAAATCTTATCAATAACAGTGCCCAACGTTGTCCGTCGGCATTCTGGTACTCATATTCACATATATACTCACTTTTCATAACTCTTAAAGCACAATTCTAGGTTTCCAACATTCTTTTCCTCAAACCAGAGGCCTAACCCCTACTCATTATTCATTGCCTTATTACACATATAAATATTCGTCGATATTTCTTCAATGTTTCATTATAATAAACAAGTAGCATAATCACATTCCTGATATAGCAGTGCCTTATTGATCTTAAACACATCTCAAGATCATTACACACATTGTCCTCATAATAATACCATCATAACACATCAGTCATATCTCAGAATTGTTCACAGTTCCTTCAATAACCTCAGAATCTCTAAAAATAATTCTTTGCCCGTTTAAATAGTGTTTTCTGCCTCAAACATACTTCAAAATTCATGATCCCATGCAAAATACATCACTCAAAGCTTTTACAATACCACAGTGGTTCCATAAATATATGTGAACAATTCACAAAATACAAAGTACACGTTCATATATGCAAAGTAACTGAACTGGGTAATTATTTAGACCAGTGGCAGTGACATATAAAAAATATCCATTTCTCTCTGTTAAATGTCTAGGTAGCTGTGTACTTCTGTGTTAGAGAAATATGGTAGCGATGTGTAAAACTGTATAAGTAAATACCATAAAACTAGGGCTCCTTGCGCTTTCCACATGCATGGTAAACAAAGTTGGTGTACCCCATGAGGGACAATGTAATTATACCTCGGATGTTACAGATTAAAACTGCAGAATGAAATGTATCATAGAAAACCTCCTCTGTATCTTGTAGTTCAAAAATATTTCTAAAAATGTTCCAAGTACAAAAAATAATCACTCAAATGCGTGTCCTGTAGCGCTAAACTATGCTTCTTGTTGTAAGAAAATTTCTGTCATCGCTTAGCGGTAAAAATATAGGTCAAATGTCGTAGTAATGGTCGTCCATAAACCAAGTTCTCCAAAAAATCAATGTACAAACCTTGTCATATGCAAAAGTGAAGTGCTATGCATATAAATGTCGTTGTTATGTTCATTGCCATGACCCTGAAAGTACTATACTGTAACGTATTGTTGTGTTACGAAAATACCTGTCTCAATGTGTCTATGCCACAAAAGTCATTAACAAAACATGTTTTAGTTTCCAGAAGAACGTAAAAACACGGTGCAGACACAAAAGAGATACAGCGTTACAGTAATAATGAAAATTGCGTCACTCATTAGTAGTGTCGTAATATAATCGTGCAGCTGGCAAACTAACCAAATACTGCGTCATCTGTGACCTCTCAGAAAGTACTTTAAATAATTTTCTTAAGTATACAAAATGTTGCTCTAAAACGTCTTTAGCAGTATATGTTCCAAGAATATGAACCTTATAGTCGTGACGTAATCGTACAACTAACAAGCATAGTGTACTCACAATGAGACTGTGTCGTCTGTTCCCTTTAAAAATGAACTCATAAAATTACTGTAATAAGTCCCATAGGTTCTCGACTAGATAGTTGGCCTCAAAACATCGCTGCATGCTACATGTGACAAAACAAAATAGTAACTTGAAATGTAAAATTTTATAGCAACGACTAAGACAGAAAGAAAACTACCCCTCAATAAACGGTTTTACATGAGAATCGTGATATAATCTTTCGTTAAAATTTTTTCCTTCTTTTTTTTTCCTTGTGCACGAATGACCAATTAGGAGGAAAACAATGAGAAAATTGATGAAGCCAAGCTTGTGGATGATTGTCATTACCAGAATTCTTGAATGTTTTAAATTTACGTTTAGTGATGAAGAGCTTATAGTCATCGTGACGCCGAGTCGCAAATCGGTAATTCTTACGTCGTGTCGGCGGTTCCATCTCAAGATTCGGTACACCCAGCCGATCCCTTTCAGAATCTCCGAAATAACCAGTGTTACTGCCGTGTGACTGTTCTGTCATAATCGTATCTACTGTTTTCCTGATTTGTTTACAAGCTGCGAGACCGTATCGGTAGATGTAACCGAGTCAATTTTAGCCTGGAAGATGTCGTGACTTCCATGTGCAATAATCTGCAGTTCTTTCATAGCAGCTTCATGATTCTGTAATGCGTCTTCATGCCGCGAAAAGATAGGCTCAGGGTGTCTCAGCGGTTAAATTTTCACGTGTTCGTTCAAGTGTTTGTTCAATTGTGTCTGATTTTTGGAGTTGTTGCAGTAAGTCAGTGATACGATAAAAATTAAGCAAAGAGACAAATACAACTCAAACTTATCCTGTTTATTTATGACCCACAATATACAAACACAATGCAATCTGGCTACAAATAGTTAACACAAAAGAATGGCCCTGAATCAGAAGAAATCCTAACAATGACCTACACTTTTTTCATAGCTCACTTACCTCACAGACAATCTTCATTACTAGAACTACAGCGATAACAGCAAGCAGCAACTACAGCCAGTTAAATAAAAAGATTCTAACTGCTATAGGATCTAACTACTATAACATCCCCTTAAAAAATTATAAATGACTGTGCTGGTAAACTTCTACGTTATTTGATTTTCAAACTGCTGAACATAACTGAACGTACTCAGACATTTCTCTCTTTACTTATTCTGATCATCAGTAAACTGACACACAATATTTTTAGCGTAACGCAATCTGACTTTCAATAATCCCTACAAAAGAATGGCCCTGAATATCAATAACCTACACCTTTCATGAATCACTTACCTCACAAAAATCTTCGTTACTCGAACTACTGCAATACTGCGAGCGCCAATACTGCCAGCTAAATAAAAGAGTCTAACTTCTGAAGGCACTAACTACTGATAGGCATAGTTAGCAAATGATAGATTTTGATAGAGAACAAACAATGTTATACCTTAATAATGTTCAAAAGTAATCATATATATAAGACCTCCGTCTTTACAAATTTCCTTTTTCTGGCGTACACACGTCCAGGTCGTCCGCTTATAGCAACGTCTCAAAACGCTGGCATCTCTCTCTCCACATCCATCACTGCTGGCGGCTCACCTGCAACTGCCCAACGCTACGCGCTGTTCACATCCAACTGCCCAACACTACAGAAGCGAATATTCCAACAATGTCAGCCAGCCACAGACTTCCCACAGCACAGTCACTGATTTTCATACAGAGCACTACTTGGCTTTACCAACATAAAAACCTAAACACCATTCTTACACTACTAATAGGCTTGTGGTTAGCGAAAGAATGATTGTTTTGCAGAGCAAACAATGTATTTAACAGATTTCACCTTAATCATGTGACATCCAGTTCCAAGAATTATATAATCGTCAATAATTCCATTATCCAAGTATTAGCAAGCACTTCAGTCATCATTTTACAATCCATGTCTAACCAGCAATAAATCTCTATGGCGGACACACGTCCAAACCGTCCGCTCGCTGTTCACTGTTAACCTCCATCACTGCTGACTATTAACTGTCAACTGCCGGCTGCGAATCCGTCCAACCACAGAGTCTCTTACAGAGGGCGCACAACGCTGTCGGTGATATAATGCAGTCTATAGCGCTGCCAACATACAAACATTTAAACGGGCTACTTGCAGTACCTGGACAGTGTCGGGTGCTCTGAAAGTCTGCATTATTTTTCTTTATTATTCTTATTTAAAAATGGTTCAAATGGCTCTGAGCACTATGGGACTTAACTGCTGAGGTCATCAGTCCCCTAGAACTTACAACTACTTAAACATAACTAACCTAAGGACATCACAAACATCCATGCCCGAGGCAGGATTCGAACCTGTGACCGTAGCGGTCGCGCGGTTCCAGACTGTAGCGCCTAGAACCGCTCGGCCACTCTGGCCGGCTATTCTTATTTAAGTAACATTTAGCAACACTATTTCCTTTTTTTACTAATCAACTTACAGATTCATAAAACTTGCTTAATATGTGAAGAAAAAAATGAAGTGGGGGAGGGGGGTTGGCATTGGCCTTTATGTCAGTCTCCCAAGGTCTTAACTGTACAGTACTGAGTGTGTGTGTGTGTGTGTGTGTGTGTGTGTGTGTGTGTGTGTGTGTTCACGACTATATTGTACGTACGTATAATATTCGTTACGAACGATATAAAAGGAAAGCAGCGTTACATAAACAAGTTTGAGTTACAGTGTTCTGATTGCATAATTTCTTTGCAATAGGATAGGCAGTAGACGGCGCGGTCCCAGGTGGTGACTGCCCTATCTTTCCCTATCGTCAGGTTTGAGAAGCTGAAACTGTACAAGCGATGCAGCTAACTACCAGGCGAGAAAAATTATTCAGTCTACGCTAAGTACAGGACAGCAGGTAAGAAATGAACATGGTGGCAGTCTCCTGATAAGTGTTGCAGCAGATGAATCAACAGTGCAGGCGAACCAAACCTACTCCCAGCCTCATCGATGGTTCCAGTCAGACCAAGTACAGAATTTATTCACTGACACTCGTCTCCTTCGTCGAGATGATTCATGAGTGAGTGGAGGTTGTGGAATACTCTCAGTATAACAAATTTCAGTCTGAGGCATTTTACACTAATGTTCAGAAAAAACAAAACACCTTGAACGATTAGAGACAGGATCTTCATATTCACAGGAAATGTGCATTAGTATGTTCTGCAGAAATGATTAGCATTTCAGTCACCTCGCTTCAGTATGTTTCCTGTTGCCTAATAGGCACATGGTCCACCATGGGCCCTGAACGTCTAAGGCACGAATGGTGTCCTGTGGTACAGCCGTCCATGCTGTATTTACCTGGTTCCAAAGTTCGTCTGTGGTGGTTGGCACTGGGTCGCAGCATTGCACCCGTTGTTTCACCGTATCCCACTCATTTTCGATAGGAAACAAGTCTGGTGGTCTGGCGGGCCAGGGCAAAAGGCACATCCCGTGACACCAAGGAGGCACGTGTACGTTCAGGAACGTTTGGTCATGCGTTGTCTTCGTGGAAAGTGGCGTCTGAGGTATGGCTACAGGTCCCAGGACGTCACTCACGTAGGTCATACTGGTCATTGGACACTCACCAAGTATGATTTGTGGTTGTACCCAGTATCACCCCACATCATAACGCCTTGTGTTGCGTCGTATATCTTGTGTGAATGCAGTCACCGTGATACCGCTCCCCTAGTCTGCGGCGAACTAGAATGTAGCCATCATTTTCAATCAATCAAAACCTGGATTCGTCCGACTATCTGATGCCATTCCTGTCCCCAGTGAGGTCGTCTCATGCATCAGTGACGTCTAGCATGTTTCTACACATTCGTCAGACGTATGACGATGCGCACGTAACTCATGCCCAGTAAACAGCAACGGACTGTCACCCTGTGGCGGTTTTTGTGTATCATCAACATACGATACTCTATGGTATTCTGCGGTTGAAATTCACTCTGTTTTATTTTTTTAATTTTTTTTTTAGCAGTTGCATTGATTTGATTTTGTAAATGATAATGACAATATTCCAGAATGAGATTTTCACTCTGCAGCGGAGTGTGCGCTGATATGAAACTTCCTGGCAGATTAAAACTGTGTGCCCGACCGAGACTCGAACTCGGGACCTTTGCCTTTCGAGTCTCGGTCGGGCACACAGTTTTAATCTGCCAGGAAGTTTCATATCAGCGCACACTCCGCTGCAGAGTGAAAATCTCATTCTGGAAACATCCCCCAGGCTGTGGCTAAGCCATGTCTCCGCAATATCCTTTCTTTCAGGAGTGCTAGTTCTGCAAGGTTCGCAGGAGAGCTTCTGTAAAGTTTGGAAGGTAGGAGACGAGGTACTGGCAGAAGTAAAGCTGTGAGTACCGGGCGTGAGTCGTGCTTCGGTAGCTCAGTTGGTAGAGCACTTGCCCGCGAAAGGCAAAGGTCCCGAGTTCGAGTCTCGGTCGGGCACACAGTTTTAATCTGCCAGGAAGTTTCATATCAGCGCACACTCCGCTGCAGAGTGAAAATCTCATTCTGGAAACATCCCCCAGGCTGTGGCTAAGCCATGTCTCCGCAATATCCTTTCTTTCAGGAGTGCTAGTTCTGCAAGGTTCGCAGGAGAGCTTCTGTAAAGTTTGGAAGGTAGGAGACGAGGTACTGGCAGAAGTAAAGCTGTGAGTACCGGGCGTGAGTCGTGCTTCGGTAGCTCAGTTGGTAGAGCACTTGCCCGCGAAAGGCAAAGGTCCCGAGTTCGAGTCTCGGTCGGGCACACAGTTTTAATCTGCCAGCAAGTTTCATATCAGCGCACACTCCGCTGCAGAGTGAAAATCTCATTCTGGAAACATCCCCCAGGCTGTGGCTAAGCCATGTCTCCGCAATATCCTTTCTTTCAGGAGTGCTAGTTCTGCAAGGTTCGCAGGAGAGCTTCTGTAAAGTTTGGAAGGTAGGAGACGAGGTACTGGCAGAAGTAAAGCTGTGAGTACCGGGCGTGAGTCGTGCTTCGGTAGCTCAGTTGGTAGAGCACTTGCCCGCGGAAGGCAAAGGTCCCGAGTTCGAGTCTCGGACGGGCACACAGTTTTAATCTGCCAGGAAGTTTCAATGACAATATTATACACATGTGTAATGCATTCTTCAAACTACAACTTCTCCCGGATAATTATTTTGTTCAAATTGCACAAGAATTCCACCTGGCGTAGTGTAATAAAGTTGATTGTAAGCTGTGTTCACATCACTAAAATTACAGATCGCACATCAGAGCATTTATAATTTTTTTGTCTTCGATGTATTTAATTATTCTTAGCAAATTGATCATGAAACGGAACCACAGAATACCACCCGCACACAACACTGACGTATGCTACCAAAAAATATTTTTTCTATGATTCGTCCGTAGTTTAATTTTGGCCTCATACATCAGCAATGAAATCTTGTTCAACAATAAATACCATCAGAACTGTTCTTAGAAAAATGCAGTCTGATTCGATTAATTTTTTTTTCTTTTATTTCTTACACATCGGAATATTGTTTGCAGTTTCAAGTAATTTAAATTTGCCACTGTAATAAAAGTTAAGATGGCGGCCAACAAAAGATAGAGGATTTCTTTTTTAATTAAGATTTTCCTTTTCCCAATAAATAGTTAATCATTTAAATTGATGCCACCAATAAAAAAATTATTAAATAGTTTTGCAAATTAGTTTAACACAAACCCATGCTATTTTCAACTAGAAGCACAGACAAAGTTGCTACATGATCGCAACTAACAATGGCTGCGCTTCTTGCAGCTATGATAAAACGATTAATACAAAATTATAATTAAAAGAGGAAGTGAATTTTCAATAACTAATCATAAATAGTTATAACGCATTTGGCTCTATTTATTTTTACCAGCAAATGAACATAAAAGTACAATAATTTTACATTAAATGTTTTTCATTCAACAGACCTCAAATCGATTCGCGTCTTGGGTCGCCGACGTACATCAGAAGAAGACGATAAAAGGGTACAAAACAAAAGAAAAGAATGACATGGGTTAACAAAGAATGTGAGACAAATATTGTCTCTGTTTTACATAATTAACATCTTTTTAAGAAATAATTACATAATTGAATGAATATTATCCACACGTTCATATTCCACTCGTAATTATATATATATATATATATATATATATCGTGGATGTTATAACCCATGATAGTGTGCGATGTGTTACACTATTCCACTGTTACACCAGAGCCGAGGACGACGCAGATCTGTCCTGCAGTGCCATTCGGATGAGGTGTCCGTCTTCTCGGGGGTAGTCTGGGTGGTACGACCTAACCTAGCTCGTCGTGTTCTGCGGCCTATTCTTCACGCACCTGTTGCACTGCCCAAACACTGCGTCCCACACGAGCAGCAATTTCCCGTATGGATGCATCACTTTCTGTCAAGCCAATAACGCGCCCTCTCTCAGAATCACTGACTTGACGGTACAGTTTGCACATTCGTCTGCGAGGCATCCTGCTCGTCTACTCAAGTCCCAAAGATCCATTACCTTCGATTTACAGCGACAACGAGAGCGGCAGGCACATTTTACCGGTAGGTAGTGTTGCTCCACGATATTGATGTTGACACTGAACCTGCGAGCCGACATGGTTCAAATGGCTATCAGCACTATGGGACTTGACATCTGAGGCCATCAGTCCCCTAAAACTTAGAACTACTTAAACCTAACTAACCTAAGGACATCACACACATCCATGCCCGAGGCAGGATTCGAACCTGCGACCGTAGCGGTCGCGCGGTTCCAGACTGAAGCGCCTAGAACCGCTCGGCCACACCGATTAAGCGAGCCGATATGATTCAAATGTTCATCATTTCTGCACAACATACTCGTACATGTCCTGTGAATATGAGCGTCATATCTCTAGTCATTCAAGGTGTTCTGTTTCCTCTGAAAATGAGTGTATTTGCTGGAAACAGAAATGCTATGTGCTTACAAGGAAACTGTTCCCTAGTTTGGCCATCAAAGCGACAAGGCGTGACACGATGTACTTAAACTGAGGTGAAGAGATTGTTTTTCTCGAGTGTGGCGGCTGAATTGTGTAAACGCGCTGTGATACGGAGCCCAGAGCGGCACAGGGCTAGCTGGAAGGCGTGCTGGACATGGAGCGGCGTGTATGGGGCCATCTACATCTACATCTACATCCATACTCCGCAAGCCAACTGACGGTGTGTGGCAGAGGGTACCCTGAGTACCTCTATCGGTTCTCCCTTCTATTCCAGTCTCGTATTTTCGTGGAAAGTAGGATTGTCGGTATGTTTCTGTGTGGGCTCTAATCTCTCTGATTTTATCCTCATGGTCTCTTCGCGACATACACGTAGGAGGGAGCAATATTCTGCTTGACTCTTCGGTGAAGGTATGTTCTCGAAACTTTAACAAAAGCCCGTACCGAGCTACTGAGCGTCTCTCCTGCAGAGTCTTCCACTGGAGTTTATCTATCACCTCCGTAACGGTTTCGCGATTGCTAAATGATCCTGTAACGAAGCGCGCTGCTCTCCGTTGGATCTTCTCTATCTCTTCTATCAACCCTATCTGGCACGGATCCCACACCGCTGAGAAGTATTCAAGCAGTGGGCGAACAAGCGTACTGTAACCTACTTCCTTTGCTTTCTGATTGCATTTCCTTAGGATTCTTCCAATGAACCTCAGTCTGGCATCTGCTTTACCGACGATCAACTTTATATGATTATTCCATTGTAATTCACTCCTAATGCGTACTCCCAGATAATTTATGGAATTAACTGCTTCCAGTTGCTGACCTGCTATATTGTAGCTAAATGATAAGGGATCTTTTTTCTATGTATTTGCAGCACATTACACTTGTCTACATTGAGATTCAATTGCCATTCCCTGCACCATGCGTCTATTCGCTGCAGATCCTCCTGCATTTCAGTACAATTTTCCATTGTTACAACCTCTCGATACACCACAGCATCATCTGCAAAAAGCCACAGTGAACTTCCGATGTCATCCACAAGGTCATATATGTATATTGTGAATAGCAACGGTCCTATTACACTCCCCTGCGGCACACCTGAAATCACTCTTACTTCGGAAGACTTCTCTCCATTGAGAATGACATGCTGCGCTCTGTTATCTAGTAACTTTTCAATCCAATCACACAATTGGTCTGATAGTCCATATGCTCTTACTTTGTTCGTTAAACGACTGTGGGGAACTGTATCGAACGCCTTGCGGAAGTCAAGAAACACGGCATCTACCTGTGAACCCGTGTCTATGGCAATCTGAGTCTCGTGGACGAATAGCGCGCGCTGGGTTTCACACGAGCGTCTTTTTCGAAACACATGCTGATTCCTACAGAGTAGATTTCTAGTCTCCAGAAAAGTCATTATACTCGAACATAATACGTGTTCAAAATTCTACAACTGATCGACGTTAGAGATATAGGTCTATAGTTCCGCACATCTGTACTTCTCGAAAACGGGGATGACCTGTGCCCTTTTCCAATCCTTTGGAAAGCTACGCTCTTCTAGAGACCTACGGTATACCGCTGCAAGAAGAGGGGCAAGATCCTTCGCGTACTCTTTGTAAAATCGAACTGGTATCCCATCAGGTCCAGCGGCCTTTCCTCTTTTGAGCGATTTTAATTGTTTCTCTATCCCTCTGTCGTCTATTTCGATATCTACCATTTTGCCATCTGTGCGACAATCTAGAAAAGGAACTACAGTGCAGTCTTCCTCTGTGAAACAGCTTTGGAAAAAGGCATTTAGTATTTCGGCCTTTACTCTGTCATCCTCTGTTTCAGTACAATTTTGGTCACCTTTGACATAAGACCAAAATTTCTTAGGATTTTCAGCCAAGTCAGTACATAGAACTTTACTTTCGAATTCATTGAACGCCTCTCGCATAGCCCTCCTCATACTACATTTCGCTTCGCGTAATTTTTGTTTGTCTGCAAGGCTTTGGCTATGTTTATGTTTGCTTCCGCAGTAGTTTCCTAACTCGGTTGTTGTGCCACGGTGGCTCTTTTCCATCTCTTACGATCTTGCTTGACACATACTCATCTAACGCATATTGTACGATGGTTTTGAACTTTGTCCACTGAGCCTCAACACTATCTGTACTTGAGACAAAACTTTTGTGTTGAGCCGTCAGGTGAGGCTGTAAAATACGTGCGCTACCAGGAAGTGATGTGACGTCATGTCCTCCCGGCCAGAGACCTACGAGAAAGACTGGCCACGGCGCGTACGTCACGAAGGAAGGCCATCATATTATTTGACTTGTCGCTCTAACGAAGTAGGCGAGTGTCAGCAATATGTCTCGTGCTCTTACCGTGGCGTGTTTATCTTCTGCCGTTAGGTCAGACGATAGAAATGCCACTTGCACGCTTAGAGTAGCAGATTGACGGTGACCAACTTTAAACAGAATTTTCACACACATTTATTAAAATAATAAAAATCGTAGAAATTACTTAACTTGATTCTGGATACTGTTTACAATTGACAATCTGAAGTTCCTTTGGTCTTGGTATGTTAATCTCATTCTCACATATCTCTGATACTTGACAAAGTGTCTATTCATTTATCTTCATGACTGTGTACAGGAATATGGTAATCTTATTAGGCGCAAATGACACTTGACTACAGACTAATGCAGACTGACTAATCGGAGGTCTGTACACTCGTTATAATACCTCGCGCGTTCATGTATCACTGCGCGAGTGTGATCCGCGAGGAGAAAAGGTTCTATGTGAGCAGCGATCTCATTGGCTGCGTTACATATTGACACGCGGATCGGCGGAAGCAGAATTTGGTGTCTCTAAGACAGCGCCATCTCATAGTGTGGAGACGGACGAGCGCTGCGCCTGCGCTGTTATGCTTAGCGGGGCACGCTCTATTGGGAAAGTTGTGTACGCCCTGACTACGCAGAACTATGTACACAACAGGGATCTTACTGTTTTTAGTCCTACAATGATAGGTAGCTGTCCATTGTATTTATTTATGTGTGAAGTTCCGTAGGAGCAAATTGATGAGTAGATCTCCAAGGTCATGGAAGGTGACAAAACATGAAATTGCAACATACAAGTAATAACACACAAAAATAAAATGTTGATGAACCTGAAAAAAATCAGTCCATAAATTTAAATAAACGCAATCAACAATACTACAAGAATCAGCTTAATTTTTGAAGGGACTCTGACAGAATAGAAGGAGTGACTCATGAGGAAACTTTTCAGTTTCGATTTGAAAGCGCTTGGATTACTGCTAAGATTTTTGAATTCGAGTGGTAGATTATTGAAAATGGATGCAACAGTATACTGCACATCTTTCAGCACAAGAGATAAGAAAGTCTAATCCATAGGCCTTCTAATACTTTGTTTCGGCTATACTGGAGTACAATACCATTAAAATCGTGCCAAAATTACTGTCAGTTCCGTAAGGCGACACATCTATGCAATGAGGACTGTTACGCAGAAGAGACTAAATATTATAAACAAGCCCTTATACCATTTATGCCGAGAATTTATTTTAAATGCCGCCCCGATGGCCGTGCGGTTCTAGGCGCTTCATTCCGGAACCGCGAGACTGCTACGGTCGCAGGTTCGAATCCTGCCTCGGGCATGGATGTGTGTGATGTCCTTAGGTTAGTTAGGTTTAAGTAGTTCTACGTTCTGGGGGACTGATGATCTCAGATGTTAAGTCCCACAGTGCTCAGAGCCATTTGAACCTTTTTTTTATTTTAAATTATGTTGTACGGCTAGTAATCAGTAAGACTTCATAAAGCAGATTCCAGTAGAAGATGCAAGTCTCATTAGTATGTACACAACCTGTTGAGAATTAATGCGTTTAGAAACGCATTTTGCCAGCTGAGTAAAGTGAGCAAGCGAGCTCAAGCCTGCCTTCGTGACGTACACACCGGGCCTATCTCTCTCGTGAGCCTCGCTTCCGACCGCAGTCGCAAAGAGGTGAATGGCACCGTACACATTTGTACACGTGCAGAGCAAACCATTGTTGTTACAATAAGGCACGATACATCGTTTTAAAGAGGGACGATTCTGTGGATATACAGATATGCTCCAGAGATAACGACTATAATGAGTGAAATAATTTATTAGTGCCGAAAAGGTCTATTTAAGGTTGATTTAGTGTATAATTAATAACTTTTGTAAATTTCGATATGTAGAACTACCAATGAAACAGTGCAGTTCATCGATACTCATCCCGTCATCTACTTTCAAATTCTGTTATTTAAATTATTAACCTATGAGAAACATTTTAATTGGACATTTTATTAAAATCAACATACTTTATAAGCCAAGAAAGTGACACTACCTGCAAGGTAGTATGTGAGAGCAGACATACATACAACAACATTTAGTTCATAAGATTTCTGTGTCTGTTATTTTTAATTAATTATATATTATGTTATAGTGTTCCCCTTATCTTAAAAATGGTTAGAGCTACAAAACTCTGATTGAAGCAAAGGTAATAAATTGTTCGTGCAAAAATAGAGGCCATACATGTAAATATAACAATTATTCAATCTTAATTTGACCACTGCAACAAAAATATACCTTTGTTTAATTTGTGAGCAAACTACTTTACTTAGAATCGAGTGTGATGTATTCAGGTTTTTAGCACGTATCTAATGGTAGATCCAGATTTAAAATTCCATTATTGTGCAAAGAATTGTAAATGAGGCCGGCGATTCCACTACGTCATTATGTGACGTAGATGACTGGAATTTTTGTGGAAGGTGACGCCGGACTTACAAAATGCCACTTTGCCTCCTTTGCACTATACTGGACGGAGCTGCAAGAGCAAGGCCTATGAGGGTTTAGGCGGTGATATAGCCGATCACTTTTGGGACTTGGAAATCTGTCAGAGATGACGGTCTCGATACTCAGAGATATTCTGCAATAGTGCTCTTAACTGCTTAGTGGAGTTTGATCACCAGTCCTCATTCAGTGTTACAGAACAAAAAGCATTGTATTGCGCTTTATCAGTTTGCAGTTGGGGAATTTTATTTGGATCGCCGGCAGCGTAGTATCATTTAAAACTGAATAATACATCAGTAACAATTTTATTATTTTTAGTAACTAAAGTGACATAAATTTAAGTGTAACTATCATCTCGTGGGGGACGAGTTAAACAAAGCCATCGCAGTTGTAAGTGGGTTATGTCGCAAAAGACAAGCAAATATTTAAAAAATTATTGTCTAATCTCTAGGTCTACAAATATGATTAATTACACTATCGGTTTTAAGTATGTATTTTGACAGGAAAGGCTTTGGAGAGTGAACGCGTAAATTTACACGCGCTCTCCCTCCCTGCGCCAACGAAAAGCCATTGCTTCCTGTGAAGAGTCTATGTGAGAATTGAATGTGTGAATGAGGATGCCTGTGATAACGTAGTATGTCACTCAATCATTAAAAGCTACTTATTCTCCACCGAAAGAAAACGAACTCATACATTAGAGAGAGAGAGAGAGAGAGAGAGAGAGGAGAGACTGTTCACAGGGAGTAATGGCTTTTCTTTGGCGCAGCAATGAATTAGGTTCTGTATTGAGGACTGATGTGAAGATTTAGAACCCATTACCAAAACATTCCCCAGACTACTATCTTCCCCTTCTTCATACACTTCCCCAGAATAGTTTCATTCCAACGCACTGGAAAGTAAATTCCGGCGCCTAATCCCAGCATAAAGTACCGTGGCTGCAACATACGAGTCCACCATCTCTCCCACATTCCCACAAGGACACCTCCTGAACAACTTAATGGTTCAGATACAGCTTAAGATCTTCAAAAAGTCGATTTTTTGTAAAATTAGCTTCTTCTTCTGTTCCAAATGCTTTGGAAAACTTTGGTGAAAAAAGTTATTGCATCTGTTATAGTTCTCGAGTTATCGATTAAATATCAAAGTGATACCCTCCAACCTATCCATGGATTTCAAGGAGACATTTGTTATTACGTGGGAATATATTGTAACAGGAAGTAAATCTGGAAAAGTTTGCATGGGGGCTTAATTATATATAATGCAAATAATTTTAATTTTAGTCGCTGTCTGTCCGGTTACGCAGTCTCGTAACCGGTTGGCCCTGACTAGTATTAGTACGCAATCTGACTGCATAGAATAACAACAAAGAATGAAAGCAAACTTCCGTTAACACAATTAATTAATTAAGTCCCCAGCAACTATACAAGCTACGAAACAACAAAGCACAAATGTAACTATTCTGTGTGTGGAAGTGTGATTCAACGTACACATCTGGCACGGTTCTTCCTCAATACGACAAGATGCTTTAAACGCCATCTACAATGAAGTAATTAAAAAATACTATAATTGCACATAAAAACCAGAATTACACTCTAATATATGAACACAAGTCAGATGCTTTGCTGACTGAACCTGTGACCAAGAGACATTGTTAGTTAGGACATTTGAAACAAAAAATTTGCTTTACCTTCATATATATTGACGAAGCATACACTCTGATCATTACCACATCCGCAATCGAACAGCATCGGCTGTCTAGCCCATCAGAACAACTGCATACAACATGCTCACAACTGGTCACGGCTACATCAGAACTCCTACTGCCCACTTCTCAATATGCACTCTCCACGACGACTTCTCGACAAGAACTGTCCACTACGACTTCTCAGCAAGCACTGCCAGTGGAGGCGGCGGAAATAATACTCTTTGGCGCAATCTCTGGCGCTGTGACTCAGTGTAGCCACCTTTCATATGCCCCTCCTCCACGGGCTAGAATTTGATGGTATTTTTGCCAGCATTGGTGGTGAAAATACCACCAAATTCGTCCAAAAAATACAGACAAAAATTAAAAAGTAATATTAATAAGTGAATATCGCATAACTAAATAAATTTTTGCTTTGCACTGACCCTTCAATAACCTAATATATAAAATACAGTAAGGAATACAAATGCTTGCGTACATATGATTTTACATAATAGTTTACACAAGTATCATGTGGTTAAACAATTCAATCAATAGCGTCAGCAATGACGAATAGGTGCAGGTAAGAGTCTCATAACATTTCATAAACAGTAAACACACAAAAAATCAGTTTTTACAAATATTCACATAAAACCCTTTCAATAGTTCAATAAACAAGTAGGACTCCTCAGAGTAGTTGACAGTTCCAACAGTAGCACCCAGCAATGATCAACAGGTGCAAATAGCAGTCTCATAACATTTCATCAGCAGTATTTAAACAGCTTCAACAGTGGCACCCAAAAATGGCGAGCAGGCGCAGACACCAACAAGTGACATTATCTCAGTAGAAGCAGTTCCATTAGTGACACCCAGTAATGTTGACAGGTGCAGACACCAACAAGTGACATTACGTCAGTAGAAGCAGTTCCATCAGTGGCACCCAGTAATGTTGAACAGGTGCAGACACCAACAAGTGACATCATTTCAGTAGAAGCAGTCCATCAGTGGCACCCAGCATTGTTGAACAGGTGCAGGTAACAGTCCATGATATTCACTATCACTAATTAGACAGTTCATCATAGTTCATTAGCACAAATTAAACATCTCCTAGTGGCATCCATCATGTTGAACAAGTGCAAGTAACAGTCCATAATATTCACTATCACCAATTAGACAGTTCATCAGAGTTCATCAGCAGAAATTAAACACCTCCTAGTGGCACCCATCATGTTGAACAAGTGCAGGTAACAGTCCATAATATTCACTATCACTAATTAGACAGTTCATCAGTCTTCATTAGCAGAAATTAAACATTTCCAAGTGGCACCTACCAATGTTAAACAGGTGCAAGCACGAACAACAGTTTGAATGCACACACAATTGCTTTTACAAAATTATTATCAATGCTCTTACACTAAACATACAAATTATAATAAACACACAAATGATATCAGATAATTGTCGTATTAAATATTACAAACACACAAAAATCAGTAAACCTATAATATTATGGGTGTCAGTGCAAGCCACAACAAACAAGTAAAATAATATTTAGGACATAGGTCGGTACCAATTATTTGGGATTAGGAAGGGAAAATACACAAAACACACACACTCATCTTACATCCACATTAAGTACTACTGTGTAATTGAATAGTGTTAACTGTGTAAATGCAATTCTGTCAAAATTTGATGTTCGACATGTGTATCAAGTAGTAATGGCAGCAGTGTGTAACAGTCAATAATAGTCAGTCAACGTCATAGTCATCATGTCAAGACCAATGTTTGCCAAGCCAAATCAAATGTACGGTTGCTGAACAACTGTCAATGTGCCAAGATACGCAAATGCTTCCTCTCTCCAAAAATATATATATATATACTGCTTATTGATTTAACAAAGCGTGTGTGTAGACAATCTTCCTTCCACTTGAGTGTTCTAGTCTGTTATCTTCATCCTCCTTGTTCCATATAGACCAACAAACAAACAAAAAAATGCTCCTCACTTACTTCACCTCTTATCCACCAAAACTCCAATAATCATTATCATCACCTAATCTTAATACTTCAATAATACCTCTTACGTCGATACATATAAACCTTATCATCAATATCATTTACCTTACCTCTTGTCCACCAAAACTTCAATAATCATCAACTTCACACAATCTCAATACCTCAATAACACCTCTTCAATACGTCGATACATATAAACCTTATTACCAATATCATTTCTCTTCCATAACAACTCATTCCTCTAGTAAGTCTCCTCGAACAAGTACAGATAAAACTCTAGTGCAAACTTCAATTCATCATCCCATACAATCCGAAGACACAATGTCCACACACAACCTCTGTGTAGTCCACCTGAGCCAAATCTTCTACTCATTATGAATTATAAAATACATTTTGGTTACCTTGTCCATCATAAAATAAAAGAAATGCATACATGACCTCTAACAGCTTTCAGTTTGAATAACTTTCAGTAAGTAGGTGCGAGTACGTAGTATGAAAGATCACATAAGACTTTGAGTGAATAAATCGTAATATTTCACAGTGTGTACACCACTTCAAGAATCATGGCAAAACAGAAGCAAACATGTGGAGTATTTCTTGTGTCAAGTGTCACTTACTATTTCAATTGCTCACGAAGAATGCAGTGTAATTACTGTCAATGGTCTAAACCTAGTGTTGGTATTTCATATCGTTAGCTTCCTTTCTATTAGCAACAATTTATACGGCTTCCATAAAACCTCCAGCTCATGTGACTTCTATGAAGTTTCTTGTACTAATGTCGTTCGTCAAATTATAGCAGTTCATTTTCTTATCTTAAAAATATAAGGCACTGAGCGTAAGCAAAACATGCAATAGCGAGTAAATATACCACTAGAGAACAGAATGTCAACAAGTGGATGCAGCACAATTCCTACAACGAGGCTGTGCCAAGTGAACAATCTATAATTAATACCATAGTGTGACCTAAACTCCATGTTCGTACACCGCATATCAGCATTTCTATACACCAAATTAAAGAGTAGTTATGACAACAAACAGAAATGTATAAAGAACCATATCAGCAGAACTAATCAGGTGACAATTAAAATTTAAATAAATGAGCATAACAGGCACATAATTTAAAAAAATGTGACATCAGTGAAAACGCAGTGCAGCCAAGCGATGCATAATATACATAAGTAACAACGCTGTTCATTAATAAATCATTGTCAAAATCAGCAAATGTACGCAAGCACGTCGCTTCACAAGTAAATTCATAGAACATAAAATTTAGCACAAAGTATAAATCACGTAATCGCGAGCATCAAATTACGTCTAAAGTACGTACCTAAGTGAAAATATGTTACCTGAAAAATAAACTCAATTAATAGTTACCTTTTTAGTTTATTAGTTTCTTCTTCGAAATTACATTCTTCCTGAAAATTTCTCGATAGCAAGTCCTCTTAACGTCGGACACACACAGAATTTACCTGAAGTTCTTAAATATTTTATACAACCGTATCCTGAAAAAGACTGAACGTTAATAACATAATTTATCAAGTCGCTATAGCTTTATACTGAATTTATTCGGAGAAATTAGACTGTGTATTTGTTTACAGCTGTCAGTGCATTCGCACTGAGCGCTCGATCAGCTGTAGGTACGCGTGACGTAGGAAGTCATTGTTTGCGGTCAACGACTGCCTCGTGCGGCGCGCAGACTTGACTGTTGCTTTGAGTATGTGCCGCCGCCGGAACACGGCGCGGTATCCTTGTACTCTCCGTGCGTTTACGTATAACTGTTAGATTCTCAAAAGTATGTCATTCCACAAAAATTGTAACGTTCGATATATGGTGTATTCCCTTAGATCGTCGAGATTTAAGAGTTCCTACTTCCACAGTGTTATCATGAATAATTTTGCGAACTCTAAATGGACCGTTATAAAGCAGAAAAAATTTGCGACATAAGCCTTTTCCTTTGTGAGACAAACAATGAGACTTAATTAACACCTTTTGACCAACTGACAAGGTTTTTAAACGGCCAGGACGCTTAGCTGATTTCTCTCTTCTAGCAGCCGCAGATGCAGTATTTTGCAGAGTCAGGTTCACAACTTCAGAATCTCGCAGTTTCCGTGTAGGCGGAAAAGGAACTATTTCAGAAATGCGATTTGTCGGTGCTTTATTTTTTAATATCAATATAGGCGGTAAAGAAGTTGAACCATTAGGAAGTTCATTCAGAATGTTTTGAAAAATATGAGGATACTGATCCCAAGTTCTGTGATTCTGATGACAATAAAGTCGACACAATTTATTGATTTCCTTCATCCATCTCTCTGAAGCGTTAGATTGAGGGTGAAAAAGTGAAATGAAAATTGGTTTAATCTTACGACCCCGTAGAGTACGAAGCCAAATTTTAGAACGAAACTGTGATCCATTATCTGATATAACCTTATCAACATGACCCACTTCTTTAAGAAAATGTTTGATGAAAGCATTAGATACTGAACGAGCTGTTGCTTTGCGTAAAGGTGTAAAACACACACATTTTGATGTCAATTCCACTGCTACCAAAATGTATGCAAAACCATTAGTAGAACGAACCACTGGACCGAACAAATCGACTGCAGCCATATCCTTTAACTTCGCTGGAATGATAGGAAACAACGGTGCTCTGTGAGAAATAGTTGGAAGCTTAGCCTTTTGACATAATTTGCATTTGGCAAGAACAGATCGAATACGTTTTTCCATATTACTGAAGTAGCAATTTTCTCGTAATTTATGAAAACATTTTCTGGGACCAAAGTGTGCATAACTGAAATGTGTATACCAAATAAATTTGTTGACCCACTCATCAGAAATACAAACTAACCAAACAGAGTTGTCGACCGATTTTCGTTTAAAAAGATATCATTGCGAACTAAATAATACTGTCTGATCGCTACGCTTTCCTTTCTCCTCCACTTCTCCTTAATGTCCTTCCAGATTGGATCTTTGTTTTGCTCCTTAGCGATGTCCTGGAGCGAAGACGAAATAAAATTTTCAAACGCAACACCTTGAATATACATCAAACAATAATTGTGTTCTTTGCAGTCCTCTTCAGCACTTTGTTTCAAACTCATAGATGCACGTGATAAAGCATCAGCAATAATATTTGAAGATCCCTTTACGTAAACAATACTAAAATCAAATTCCTGTAGATACAGCGCCCATCGTGACAATCTTCCATGTGTTAATTTTGTTGACATAAGAAATTCCAGAGCTCGATGATCGGTGTAAACCTTAGTATGTCTGCCATACAAAAATGTCCGAAATGTTGTGAAAGCCCAAACAACAGCCAAGGCTTCCAGTTCCGTAATCGAATAATTCTTTTCTGATTTAGAGAGAACACGACTTCCAAATGCAATAGTTTTCTGTACTACAACGCCGTTTTCTTCTATCTCTCGAAATAAATGTGCACCTAATCCTTTGTATGATGAGTCCGTCGCCAAACAAAAATCTTTAGATAAATCCGGATGTGAAAGAAGTGGAGCAGCAACTAAAGCATCACGAAGTTGCATCACGAAGTTGTTCAAATTCTGATTGAGCTTCCTCATCCCAACACCAATCAGAATTCTTTCCAGACAGTTCACATAAAGGAGGTTTGGCCATATCGTCCTATCTAACAAAGCGTCTAAGAAAATTACAGACACCAAGGAAACTACGAACATCACGTTTTGTAGTAGGAACAGCATAATTACGAATAGCGTCTAGTTTCTCTGGATCAGGAAGAATACCTTCTGTAGAAATAATATGACCAAGAACAACCAAATTCAGATGTTTTCAAGTTCACTGTAATTCCAAACCTTGCAAAAATATGTAATAATGAATCCAAAATTTTGTTGTGCTCACTCCAAGAACGTTTAGCAATAAGAATATCGTCAATATATGAAGTAATATTGTTACGAAGATAAACAGGTAAAATTTCGTTTAAACTGCGAATGAATGCTGCTGAAGATACAGTAAGTCCAAACGGTAATTTCCGAAATCACTTTTGGGTAAAATAGTCATATCCGGTTATTCTTTACCGACTCTCTAGATAGATTGATAGTTGAAGAGTTATTATGATAGATACAAAGAATAGTAGAAGAGTACGCAGCAGGACAGAAAACTAAAAGGGAAATAGCACCACTACAGCTCGGAGCCCTGTGCACGCTACGGCACATATTCACTTAGCGTAGTGAATCCCCTGGGGACATAAATAGCCGCACATAAATTCCAGTTTGTGACTTAGTAGCCAATTTGGTGGAAGTGCGTACGTAAATTGATCTAACCATGAACATGGATGCATGTCATTCTTAGAATTGCGAAAGATCTTAAATTTCCGAACAGTTAAGAAGTGTTTATAATCAAAGTTTTCGCCTCGTGGCGACAAAGACCTACCGCGTCTGTCCCAGTCCCAATGTCGATTATTGTCAAGTTTGTGCGCCTGGCGCTCTCTTGTTGCATCTCGTAAATGAAACGAATTATTTTCTTCAAACCCCTCTGCTATCTGTGAGTCTAAATTTCTTCTGCTGTCTTTTCCTACGATTTCGCCTTCAATTTGTTTGACTTGCTTTCGTAATGCCTCAAATTCCCTTTTAACGCATTCATTAAATTTTCCCTGATTTTCAACATGCTTATTTATGTTCTGGTACTCTTCTGTTTCTGCAAATGGCAATGGAGCTGTATCATCTGTATCTCTGTCCCCATTTAAACTAAGACTTGTCAGTTTATCTGAAATCTCTTCAACTCTTTCCGATAAGCCACCTATTTGTTCTTTCTGTTTATTTACGTCTTCCGTAAGTGTCGCGACTCGGGTTTCAGTATTAACACATTTAGTAGTTCACTGTTCATATTGTTGTGTTAGGTTATTTATTCTGTCATTTGGTACGGATTCCTCGATTCTTTCAAATATTTCTTCCTTATCGTGTGCACGTTGTAAATTTAACTCTGAAAATTTTTGTACTATCACGCGATCTCTTTCTTCCTGTTCTCTGTCCTGTACCTCTTGTCTAATTTCTATTGAAATTAAACTATTATTGAGAGCATTCAAAATCGGTTGTACTTCTTCTCTAATTTCTTTCCTTAATTCATCTTTCATGTTTTTAAAACATGTCCCTATTCGTGAGTCTAACCGAGTTTCTATTTTTTTTATCTCTGTCTTTATTTGAGATCTGAACTGTGATCCCGGTGAGTCTAACCGTGTTTCCATTGTTCCCATTCGTGATCCCAAATTTAATATAGCACCCATCAACTGCTCCATATTAACTGGTTCGTAATTCTTTTCGCCCCTAACATTTCCCGTAAAACTAACTTCCTTCATCATAGCAGTAAAGCTATCTGTGTTCGATACTATTCCAGAATCTTCTGTCGTTAATCTCATATTCTGAAAATTTTTTGATTGTGAAAAATTTTGAACTGGTTCCGGACTATTTTCCCGACTCACTAAATTGCTTTCTACTTCATTATTCATCATACTGTTCTCCTGTGTTGGCGAGTTCGCCATGTTAACAATTTCATCATTCTCACTATCCATCATTTTTGCCTTTTTCATCGATTGCATAATCATTTACAAAACATACAAAACTTGTCACTATTCTAAAATTACACACAATATGACACTTTATCACCAACAATACCATTCACACGAAATGCTTCCCGACAAACACGATTAACGAACAATTAAAATCTTCATAGTTGCACAAAATTGTCAAACCCGTATACAAGACATCAAAAATTAAATTCAGCAAAAATACTATTAGAAGAATGACAAGACAATTACAAATGTTCAGTTATCAAATCTACACATGCAATATAGACTACAATTACTAAACTACAAATTACTACAACAATACTACTGTCTGCTATTTTTACTATCAAAAGATTCCAAGGGACGATCCGAAGCAGCGGTCGCCACGTGCATGGGGGCTTAATTAAATATAATGCAAATAATTTTAATTTTAGTCGCTGTCTGTCCGGTTACGCAGTCTCGTAACTGGTTGGCCCTGACTAGTATTAGTACGCAATCTGACTGCATAGAATAACAACAAAGAATGAAAGCAAACTTCCGTTAACACAATTAATTAATTAAGTCCCCAGCAACTATAAAAGCTACGAAACAACAAAGCACAAATGTAACTGTTCTGTGTGTGGAAGAGTGATTCAACGTACACATCTGGCACGGTTCTTCCTCAATACGACAAGATGCTTTAAACGCCATCTACAATGAAGTAATTAAAAAAAATACTATAATTGCACATAAAAACCAGAATTACACTCTAATACATGAACACAAGTCAGATGCTTTGTTGACTGAACCTGTGACCAAGAGACATTGTTAGTTAGGACATTTGAAATAAAAAAATTTTCTTTACCTTCATATATATTGACGAAACATACACTCTGATCATTACCACATCCGCAATCGAACAGCATCGGCTTTCTAGCCCATCAGAACAACTGCATACAACATGCTCACAACTAGTCACGGCTACATCAGAACTCCTACTGCCCACTTCTCAATATGCACTCTCCACGACGACTTCTCGACAAGAACTCTCCACTACGACTTCTCAGCAAGCACTGCCAGTGGAGGCGGCGGAAATAATACTCTTTGGCGCAATCTCTGGCGCTGTGATTCAGTGTAGCCACCTTTCAAGTTTTGAGCACCAAAGTGTTCATTTCTCATTACAGTGTTTGCGAAGGGTGGAAAGATAATAAATATACTATATCTTGTGCAGAATGAATGGAAAGTCATGAACCAAACTGTTCAATTAACAAAGGAATAAACAACACTTTTCTACAGTCAAAGACTAGACATGGTGGACAGTGTATTAATTACATTAGTGATGGTGAAACCAAATATGTCAAGGCAGTTTCTGAATTAAAACCTTCTAGACCAAATAACACTGTCACTAAATTGGAATGTGTTGGCAATCCCCAAAAGGGAATGGATGAGCAGTTGATAAAAATGAAGTTGGAATACAAGGATGAGAACCTTTCTGATGGAAAACCTCTGTATGGTAAAAGAGACGGATAGATGCTGCAGATAAATACAGTAACTCATATTATGGGAATGCAATTAGAGAAAATTCTGATTGTGTCAATATCATGAGAGCAGCTATATGTGCTACATGGCACTACAAATGTTACTGTGATTAGAACCCAATGCATCGGATTTGTCCCAAGCTAAATGAGTTGTGGTTTCCATATCAACGTGCAGTGTCTGAAGGAACTGTCAATAATTCTAGGCACAATAACAGTTTACCCTCTACAGTGATGGAAACTGTCAGGCCTGTATTTAAGAACTTACTTGCCACAGAGCTCTCAAAAAGACCTGTTTAAGCTAATACATAAAATGTTAATGAGTCATTGAACTGCAAAATTTGGGAAGTTTGTCCCAGACTAGATTTTGTAGGAGAATTATTACTGAAATTACAACTTATGATGCAGTAATTACGTTCAGTTAAGGCATTATAGGTAGACTAAAAGTAATTAAGCAGTTAGTAATTGGGCATGAAAAATTTTGTAAACTTCCGTCGGACCAAGTGGATAGAGTGTGTATAAACTCAGCAGGGAAGAGAAAGCTAGAAACAACAAAAGCGGCAAGAAAAAAGAAGAAATATCAAATTATGGAAGACAGACCACTACTCATCAACACAAGGGACAACGACTCTGCTGATGGCTTCTGAATTACGTTAATACGACAACAAACGTGGGAAAAAAGCATTAGCAATGTTCATCGCCCGTTTCCCGCACTTCATCTTTTCTTGATCCTTTTCCTTCATAACTCAGAATTAAACAACATAAACTTTGAAATTTTTTGGGCATATGTAACTATATAATATCAACACAACCAAGCAAAATCAGGTCATTCTGTAGAATAGATTCTCAGTTAAAACACATGACTATGTATAAATTTTCAAAAAGCTAAGTCTATAAATTGAAGCATAATTAAATATATTGTTTATTCCCGTATTTAACTAAAAGAATTCCGTTTTGTAAATACGTACTTTTCCAGTAAAGTAACCTAAACACAACATTAAAAAGTTTAAAACTACTCCAGACGTGATGGAAATGCCATGTTGAAACAATTTAAGATGGAGTAGAAGTAGTTTCTTAATGGTACATCATATTTTTATTCCGTATAAGAAGACCAACTTGTTTGAGACTATCGATAGTAGAAAACAATTGTTGTATATTGTCAAATTTTTGCTACTTTCACCTGGACCTGCCCCCTTAACCACAATAGTGATAAACCCGTTTATCTGTTGTCAAAAAGAAGACATGTCAGGGCTTGCTGAGATCGCATCCGTTTCAAAATCACACAGAGATTGTAGTAGACTCAGAAGAAAGGTGTTGCTAGACCGTAGGTGTGTCCATCTGTACTTCATCTATGGTCCCGAATGGATCCACGCATCAGGTTGACTCCATACCCATGTATGTCCATCAACTCGATACCGTTTGAAACGACACTCGTCCGACAAGGCAACAGTTTCCAGTCATCAACAGTGCAATGTCGAAGTTTTAAGGGGCCAGGCGATGCGAAAAGCTTTGTGTCGTGCAGTTATCAAGGACAGACGAGAGGGTCTTCGACTCCGAAAGCCCATATCGATGATTTTTCGTTGAATGGTTCGCATGTGAACACTTATTGATGTCCCAACATTGAAATCTGCAGTAATCTGCGGAAGTGTTGCACTTCTGTCAAGTTGAACGATTCGTCATTGGACCCGTTCTTGCAGGATCTTTTTCCGGCAGCAGCGATGTCGAAGATTTGATGTTTTACCGGGTTCCTGATATTAACGGTACACTCGTGAAATGATCGTAAGGGAAAATCCCCACTTCATCACTACCTCGGATATGCTGGGTCCCATCGCTAATGCGCCGACTATAACACCACGTTCAAACTCACTTAAATATTTATAACCTGCCATTATAGCAGACGTAACCGATCTAACAACTGTGCCAGACACTTGTTGTCTAGTATAAGAGTTGCCGACCGCAGCGCCGTATTCTGCCTGTTTACATATCTCTGTATTTGAATACGCATGCCTACATCAGTTTCTTTGGCGCTTCAGCATATTTGCATAACATGTAGACAGTTAAGCCGTACCTCTTTAGTGTACCTTCTTGTACCTAGAAATAGAGAATCTCTTACCATTGGATGTGTGATACTTGCATGTGAAATGAGTTTCATTAATGTCTTAACAATTTTACCTAACTTGAAAATAAAAATTTCTATTGATTTCAAATAGCGCCTCTTTCAAAATGTGTTGAACTTGTAACTGGTTTCTGATGATACTTCTCTTTAATTAGCTTTCACTTAGCAGTTATTGGTGTGTATTGGAGTAATAATGTAACAGATACAGTAATTGCAGTGCTTGTGTTTTTACAGTGTATGCGTAGTTCCATGCAAATGTCCTTCAGACGTGCACGTATCCAGGATATTTGCATCGAACCACTCAGGCACTGCAAAACACTCAGGCACTGCAAAATTGCCAACACAGCAATAACTGTATTTCAGGCCGAAGCAGATGTAAACTGACGAACAAAACACTGTCTCTCCAGTGTGCGGGGATCACATAATGTGCGAGCAGTATGGAACGAGACACTGGGACATATGGAGGTCGGAGTCGGTCCTGGAGGCTTACTCGGAAAGTCGAAGCGGTTCAGCCCACCGCTCTCGATAAGCGGCAAATCCATGTACGAGTCCCGATCCGCCACACATTTTTGTGTGTCCTAGTGTATGGTACTGCAGACGTATAGTTGTATTCGAAACTTGCGAATATACACTACTGGCCATTAAAATTGCTACACCACGAAGATGACGTGCTACAGACGCGAAATATAGCCGACAGGACAAAGATGCTGTGATCCGCAAATGATTAGCTTTTCAGAGCATTCACATAAGGTTGGGGCCGGTGGCGACACCTACAACGTGCTGACATGAGGAAAGTTTCCAACCGATTTCTCGTACACGAACAGTAGTTGACCGGCGTTGCCTGGCGAAACGTTGTTGTGATGCCTCGTGTAAGGAGGAGAAATGCGTACCATCACGTTTCCCACTTCGATAAAGGTCGGATTGTAGCCCATCGCGATTGCGGTTTATCGTATCGCAACATTGCTGCTCGCTTTGGTCGAGATCCAATGACTGTTAGTAGAATATGGAAACGGTGGGTTCAGGAGGGTAATACGGAACGCCGTACTGGATCCCAACGGTCTCGTATCACTAGCACTCGAGATGACAGGCATCTTATCCGCTTGGCTGTAGCGGATCGTGCAGCCACGTCTCGATCCCTGAGTCAACAGATGGGTACGTTTGCAAGACAACAATCATCTGCACGAACAGTTTGACGACGTTTGCAGCAGCATGGACTATCAGCTCGGAGACCATGGCTGCGGTTAATCTTGACGCTGCATCACAAACAGGAGCGCCTGCGATGGTGTACCTAACGACGAACCCGGGTGCACGAATGGCAAAACGTCATTTTTTTGGATGAATCCAAGTTCTGTTTACAGCATCATGATGGTCGCATTCGTGTTTGGCGACATCGCGGTGAACGCACATTGGAAGCGTGTATTCGTCATCGCCATACTGTCGTATCACCTGGCGTGATGGTATGGGGTGCCATTGGTTACACGTCTCGGTCACCTCTTGTTCGCATTGACGGCACTTTGGACAGTGGACGTTACATTTCAGATGGGGTGCCATTGGTTACACGTCTCGGTCACCTCTGGTTCGCATTGACGGCACTTCGAACAGTGGACGTTACAGTTCAGATGTGTTACGACCCGTGGCTCTAACCTTCATTCGATCCCTGCGAAACCCTACATTTCAGCAGGATAATGCACAACTGCTTGTTGCAGGTCCTGTACGGGCCTTTCTGGATACAAAAAATGTTCGACTGCTGCCCTGGCCAGCACATTCTCCAGATCTCTCACCAATTGAAAACGTCTGGTCAAGGGCGGCCGAGCAACTGGCTCGTCACAATACGCCAGTCACTACTCTTGATGAACTGTGGTATCGTGTGGAAGCTGCATTGGCAGCTGTACCTGTACACGCCATCCAAGCTCTGTTTGACTCAATGCCTAGGCGTATCAAGGCCTTTATTACGGCCAGAGATGGTTGGTCTGGGTACTGATTTCTCAGGATCTATGCACCCAAACTGCGTGAAAATGTAATCACATGTCAGTTCTAGTATAATATATTTGTCCAATGAATACCCGATTATCATCTGCATTTATTCTTGGTGTAGCAATTTTAATGTCCAGTAGTGTATTTCAGTTCATGAATGTAACAGATAGCCTCTTAAATATGCTACTGACAATATTTTCTTGATATGTAAAGCTTTTAAATTTAAATCGAGTATTTGTTCCTAGGTGCATGAACATTTGGAAAAACCCTACTTTTCTAGAGTAACTTTTGTGATACCAGAAAAAACTGCAGTACATAAGACGTGAGTGTTGCCATTTAAAAATGGAATTAGAAAATACGCTAAATTTTTGTAACAGTGCTGGCTAGAGTGAAAGTCTGAGAACTGTGCCATGCAATAACACTCCCCTTGCTGTTTGCCCGCAACCACGTACATCTCCGGCTGCAGTGGGTTGCCAAGCCGGAATGTGTGACGTTACCAACGCATCATACTTGCAGCTTCACCACTGTGAATCATGATATGTGATACAACGTGAACAAGACCCTGTTAAACGCTAATGACGGACGAGCGTTCGGCAGCGTGACAATTGTCCTTGCGACAGCTTGACAATTGAGGCACTGACACGGGAAAGGTCGCAATAGCCAAAATTTCCATCACTCCAAGAAGGTGCTACCCCCAGGTGACAAGTCATGAGATACCTCCCAATATCGTATCGGACCTCGTTTTGTCCGGCCTAATGCAGCAACGCGACGTGGCATAGACTCAACAAGTCGCTTGAAGACCCTTGCACAAAATATTGAGCCATGCTTTTTGCCCTCATGTAACGACCATCCATTAAGACAGAATGGCCAGATGGCTATCTCTGCTATCGATTCGTATACAACCAGTCGTTTACTACCGTTTATGATTATCATGGAGAAACTTTCCACGAGGGACTGCACAGATTATGTTACGTTATATTTTATCAGTTCTTTCAATGCTGCTATTCAGTCATTATTATTAATGTCACTGACAAAAATAGCATTAGGTGAAGTTTATTGCAGACACCTGGAAGTCGGGTAATCCGAAGTATTTCAACATCAATGAATTATGAGCAAAATATTGTCCATATAAACTTCTCTGTTCGCGCAGTTTAAACTGCGGTTCTACTTTCTAATTTACAAGGTCGTCAACAGGCTGGATGCAGATATGAGATCAGAAACTGGAAACCGTACAGATTCAAAAATAATTTTGCATATACTCAACCAGCCATTCCTTCTAGGTATTAGTTAACTGTCTAGGTTTAACGACTGAAGATCGGTGGTAGGGACAAAATTGGCAACGCATATTGGGCAGCTAACTTTTATTTTTTGACAGTTATCACTGTATTAGCAACCAGAGAGATAACAGCTACTTAGAGTAAGTGTGAATGCAGATGGTTTAAGGGAAGAGAAAGTGTTCTCAATCCAACTGTGTTATTTATAACCGATATTACCATCAACAGGGGCCAGATAAGGGAAGATGCTTAATTTTTAATACGGAATGCAGAATAAATTTCTGCGAGCTTCTTCTGTTCTTAAATTGGTCTTCACTCTGTCTACAGCCATATGGATTCTACTTAACGATGGGATTAGCGGTGCAAAGTTTCTGAATAATTTAATGTCTAAATGCGTACATGGACAAATGAATCGATTCATTTCTGCAGACTATTTCAAAAACGTATTAGAAACTTAGCTACATAGAATTAAGTGTATTTTCATATAATGGCAACTGCTACTGTATTTGGTCCCTACTATTTCTCCTTTACTCATATTCGCAGTTACGAGAACATTTTGAAAGTACCTCATTGTACCAAACAATAATTTGGGTTTGTATGACGGTCTCTCAGTGACGTTAAATAAGCGTTTCAGCATATTACAGTCTAGTATGTCCAAATATCGTGAACGATTCTATACGACAACCGAATGAGGTACGTTATAAATTACAAAAGTAAGAAAGACAAAAAAAATGGCTCAAATGGCTCTGAGCACTGGTCACCAGTCCTCTAGAACTTAAGAACTACTTAAACCTAACTAACCTAAGGACAACACACAACGTCCAGTCATCACGAGGCAGAGAAAATCCCTGACCCCGCCGGGAAACAAACCCGGGAACCCGGGCGTGGGAAGCGAGAACGCAACCGCACGACCACGAGCTGCGGAACCCTAAGAAAGACAAATACACCTGCCGTTCCCAACATGAAATCGATACTCGTGGAAATGGCTAATCTGATATTAATATAAATGCAGATATATATTACCAAAAATTAAAATATGAACTTCTGGAAGCAGTCAACATCTAGACTTAAATTCAAAAGCTAATTTTAGTGCCAACAATTCATCCGCCAGACAACAAGAGAAATACAGCAACTTGCTACTACCCCAAAACAGTCCACAATGCAGATAATTTTTCTACAAGACATGATTATGTCAGATATCATAGCAACATTTGGAAGTCTCAGGTTCTTCCGCTTCCAAAAGACTCAGTAAGTACATTCAGATTCAGATGTTGTTAGAGTAACACGGACGTATATTAAAAGCCAAAAACATTATTCTCAATGAACATATGAACAACTATTTGACCTCAGCATGAGCTGTTAGTGACAACTTCTGTCATTCTCACGTTCTGCATGCAAGAAAACAAAACACCACTACTGAAAAACTTCGCTGACGATGGGCACGTTATTACGGAAATAAATGAGAGGGAACGAATTGTTGCAGGTGTCGTGGGTCGATTCAAATCACACTGCAAGAACATTAATGAAATCGAAGAAAAAGAAGCGTTTTCGGTGTCAGGCTAGTCACTTCATCTAACGTCTATCAACATACATATCCAGTTTTGGCTAATTTTCTAAACTCTATTGGCGAAGTTGGTGAACACATTTTTTCAGGCGTATACTCCATCTTCTTCTGTTATCTTGTAATTGTGTGTAGTTTCTCCAATGATTCACTGAATCGACATCGGTGAACCCTTTAACTAGAAGAAACGTAACAACAGCAAATACTCGCAGTCATGTGATCAACTAGTTTCTATTTATTGTAGAAAACATGACTTCGGTAACAATATATGGGTGGACATTTACGTTTAATAGCGCACTATTTTGAGTTTTGAATGTATCTAGTGGAACGGACGGTAGGTATACGGTTTCTTGAGGGCGATGGACATTAAGCTTGCAACGGTTCTAATCGTTACGCAACACAAGTTGCAGTATCATTTAAATATTTCGTGATTAATAAAGACCGTTTCAGCTGTATGATAAATATTTAGTTTCATGGCATTAGACCTTCATCTTCACGGATATATCTGTATATAAACAAGAGCAAAGCGTATAATTATCCAGTTTCAATTAAAATGTAGTTGAACTGTAGGCGATACTACATAAGAAATTTATGTACTCACATTAATTTCATATGTTAAGCGGTAACTAGTAGACGACCCAAAATTCTCTGTCCAATTCTATTAAGTCGCTTCAGCGTGGTTTCAGTGGGTGTAGCTCCACGTTTCACAACCTGGCCATCCTGGAGACGAATATATAACAGGCTTTCTGGGCCGGCATCAAGTTCTGAGTATATTTTTTGACGTCGAGAAGGCCTATGACACTATTTGGAGGCATCTTGTCCTCGGGCAGCTCCACGGTCCTTTCCCCCGTCCCGCTATTTTTGTTACCGAATAGGTGACGCGCTCTCTGATCGCTCTGAGCAGCAGAACGGTATGTCTCCAGGCAGTGACTGTCTTCGCCAAATCTGTTAGCAGAATTACATCAGAAGTTAAATGTTCTGCTCGGTGTTCCTTGTTTTAGGATGAACTCTTTGTCTTCTGTTCCTCTTCAAGCCTTGCAACGACAACTCGTAAGTTTCAACTAGCTCTTCGACGGTTGGATGAATCGGTGGAGAAAGAGGTTTTAGGTTTTCAAACAAGAAATCTGTGTGCCTCCTTTTTAACCATTCCCGACCTGTTTTAAACTTTCCTGAGTTGCGGATGAGGGACACTGTTCTTACTTCTAAAGATAGAGTGACGGTTCTTGGTCTCACATTTGATTCGAAACTTTCATGATTTACCTTAAGGACCTGAAAAGACGGTCCCACAGAGCATTAAATACTTTAAAATGTCTTAGTCATAATTCTAGGTGGCAGACAGGACTCGTCCGCTCCGGTTTTACAGAGCATTCGAGCGACCTCTGCTTGATTATGGGTGACGATATAAGAGTCTCCAAGCCCCTATTACTTAGACATTAGCTTGGCGCTTGCTGCTTCACTCGCTAAGACTTTATGGCCTGCAGAGATTTCTTTTTAATCAAATTTTTATGTTGCTCACAGATTGCCACACCTTGTAAGCTTTTCACGCTAATTAAGGCCATCAAAGCATGGTCTTTTCTGAATGTACTTCTGGCCAAAAATCACTTCTGGTAGCTGGAGACCAAAGTTTTTATTCATGAGGCCTTTTGTGTTATTGTGGAGATATTTTCATAACAACTTTCATCCACAAACAACTACTTCTTTATATCCAACCGAAAAGTGAAATACGAATTTTCGTAAATCTAGCTTTAAAATTTTTTAATGAAAGGAGATATTTTCTTAAAAATTTTCATCCGCTATTGCACTCCCCTGGGGACTGAATTTCCTAAAACCCTGAAACACATTTTTTTTTTTTTGTTTTGTTTCTAACCGAGAAGTCAGATACCAGTTGTCATAGATGAAGCCTTAAAATTCTTCATTAGTTCTTTAGTAATTACTTATTTTCAAAAAAAAATTCACTCATTGTTTTACCCTCTTAGTGGTTGAATTTCCAAAAATTCTGAAACACATACTTTTTATTTTCTGACTAAGAAACCAAATCCCAGTTTTCGTAGCTCTATCTTCAAAATTCCCTTAATAGTGACATACTTTCGAAAAGCCTTTCATCCCCTATTTCATCCCCTTAGAAATGGAATTTCGGACAACCCCTTCTTAAATTATGCCTATGGAATAAGACCCCCACCCTCTCCAAACTTCAGGTTTCTATCCACAGGGCTTTGGGCCGGACGAGGATGAGTCACTGAATCATCCGAGCCTATTTCACCCCCTAGTGGTTGAACATCCAAAAACCATCAAACGTATTTTTCATCTCTAACCGCGAAGCCAAACATCAATTTTGAAAGATTTAGTTTTAAAAATGCTTTTCTATGAAATAATTTCATAATCTTTTCACCCTCCATTTCACCCCCTTACTGGCTGAATTTCCAAAAATAATGACATGCTTATGTCTTATTTCTAATAGAGAAGCCAGATACAAATTTTCATAGATGTAGCTAAAAAATGCTTGCACAATGAAATATTTCCATAAAAATTTTCATCCCCCGTTTCCCCCCCCCCCCCCCCACAAAAACAATGAAACACGTATTTTTTTATTTCTGACTGAAAATCCAAATTTAAATTTTCATAGGTTTAGCTTTAAAAATGCTTTCATAATAAAATAGTTTCATAAAATTCTCTTCCCCTATTTCATCCCCTTAGCGGTTCAGTTTCCAAAAACACTGAAACACGTATTTATTTCTTTTTTTTAATTTGTAAGCGACACGTCAAATACCAGTGCCCATAGAGGTAGCTTTAAAAATTCTTTGATAGTTCTTTAATTACGATGTATTTTCAAAACAAGCTTTCACCCACAGTTTCAACCTATAGGGTTGGAATTTCGAAAAATCGCTTCTTAAACGACGATTACAGTATAAGATCCATACAGTCTCAAAACTTCAATTTTATATCCTTAGCGGTTTGGGCTGGCGATGATGAGTCAGTCAGTCAGGACACTGCCTTTTACACACAGAGATAACGTAGTTCTACACAATGGGGCGTTCCGAAAGAGCCCCATACCGAACCTCTGCGCTGAGGCTGCTGAGCCGCCGTTTCACGTCGTGCATTGTGTTCATGGTACAACAGGAACACTGTCTACACCAGATACGCCTGCACACCATGCCGTTGCTCAGTCTCCAATGGAAAGGCTTTTTGGTAATCGGCAAAGAACGACGAGGCCCTATGGGATTCACACGAAGGATTGCCTTTTAGATATGGGTATGGTTGGTTTTAATGTTCTCATCGGGGATGAAGCAGATGTCCACCTTGGCTCCTCCAGAACTCGACGGATTTTAAGAAAGATTGCACCCCAGATTTTACATCTCACTCTCTGTTTTTTGCCGCTTTTGATAGGTGTTGCGGTTTTACAGAAAGGTGACAAAAGTCATAGGACATTTCCTAATACCGTGTCAAACATCCTTTTGCCCAGTCCAGTGCAGCAGCTTGGTGTGGTATGGACTCATCAAGTAGTTGGGAGTCCTTTTCACAAATTCTGAGTCATGCCGTCTCTATACCGTCCATAATTATGAATGTGTTGCCGGTGCAGGATTTTGTGCACGAACTGACCTCTCGATTACATCCCATAATTGTTCGATGGGATTCATGTCAGGCGATCTAGGTGGCCAAATATTTCGCTCAAATTGACCAGAGCGTTCTTCAGACGAGTTGCGAACGACTGAAGCCCACTGCCATGCGCATTGTTATTCTTAAATATTCCGTCGTTGTTTGGGAACACGAAGTCCATGAATAGCTGAAAATGGTCCCCGAGTAGCCGAACATAACAATTTACAGTCAACGATAGGTTCAGGTAAACCAGAAGACTCAGTCCATTCCATGCAAACCCAACCCATACCAATATGAAGCCATCACCAGCTTGCACAGTGCCTTATTGAACATGGGTCATGGCTTCGTGGGATCTGCATCAAACTTGATCCCTACCATCTGACAAGGTCATGGTTTTACAATCGTCCAGGGTCCAACCGATATGGTCACGAGATAAAGAGAGAGGTTGCAGGTGATGTGCTGTTTGCAGAGGCATAGCCCATTAACGCCGAATTTCACAGCACTGTCCCAACGTTTACGTTCGTCGTACGACCCACATTGATTTCTGCGGTTATTCACACTGCGTTGCTAGCCTGCTAGCACTGACAGCTCAAGGCAAACGCCGCAGCTATCGGTCGTTAAGTGAAGGCCTTTGGGCGCTGCGTTATTACTGGTGAGAGGTATACGTGAAATTTTGTATTCTCGGCACACTCTTTAATTTCTTAACGATTTCCTAGTCTAGCTGCTACTACCATTCCGTAATCAGTGTCCATTAGTGCCCTTGTGTGGCCATTATCACATTGGAAACCTTTTCACATGAATCACATTATTTCAAAGGACAGCTCCGCCAATGCACTGCCGTTTCATACCTTGCGTACCCTAATACTACTTCCATCTGTGCATGTGCATTACACTATACCATCACTTTTGTCACTTCAATGTATAGTGGTGTGCACAGTTCTCTCCAAACAGAGGGACTCCCTGACTGTTTTATGTCATCAAGATTCGTCTTACCCATGGCTATACTGTTTTTTCGACAGAGTCTCACACGATCCTGAAGGAGATGGTTTCTCATATGCACTAGTATCGTTGCAGAACCTGTACCCGATCAACTGTACTTCCTCCAGTGGTGGTAGAAGCAGGTGTTATTCTGTTGGGTGACAGGGTATGTGGGGATACAGGGAAATGAACAACCCAATCAGGCTGGCAAGGAGGCCTGCAGCAGACTTGCACTATTCTCCAGCAGGCTGTCGTTTGTCTTTTACATCAGAGGTCCACGTGGTATGTTGAATCCTGCCCACTCCTCTAATAAAGGGTACCTAGAAAGCTGTTTTCTCGGATAGGTATAGAACAGTTTTTTTCTTTATTGTGATATGGGCAGGGGAGGGCTGTCAGTGGCACAATCCGCTGCTCTTCAGCCGAGTGACATGACAACTAATACGAGAATAAAATGTTACAGATAAGGCGATAAAAAAGGGGGACATAAAACAAAGTAAAGGGAGGTAAAAATACAGTGACATGGAGACGTTCATGGGGGACAATTAAAAAAGTCGACATAAAGTTAAAAAACACAAAGAAGACACTGAAATCACACGCACAGGTTAAAAGTCGGCCACAGTAATCAAAACACTCCAGAACAACACACTTTAAAACCACTTGGAGCACACATGGTGAAGTATAAAACTGGCAGGTGGGACCTGCTGTGGGAGAGGCCTGAGAGGACGGAAAAGGAGGGGAGAGCAGTGTGCAGCAGGGGAGGGGGCAGCATGAAAAGAGTAGGGGCGTCAGCAGATACACCAAGAGGCAGGAGAGTGGTGGGGCAGGAGACGAAGAGGGAAGACAAGGCAGGAGGGAGTGCAGAGACACTCAAGGTGAGCACAAGAGAGGGAGAGGGAGTAGGAGGGGAAAGCCACTCAGGAGAAGGGAGGTGGAGGAGAGGGAGGCCTGAGGAGGAGGCGGGAGGAAGATGGGGTTAGAGTTGGTAGGAAGGGTAGGTGTCAGGGTGAAGCTCATCATCCAGGAGGGGCAGATGGTGGAAGTTGCATTGGGAAAGGGGGCGAAGGATGGCGTGGCGATGGGCTGGGGGTGGAGAGAAAGGGAGACACCAGGGGGTGAAGGGGATCAAGGCGGCGGACAATATATAGTGTGCGGATGTGTTCAAGGAAAAGGAGAAGGTGGGGGAAGGGGATGAGGTCGTAGAGGATGCACGTGGGGGACAAAAGGCGGATGCGGAAGGTGAGGCGGAGTGCATGGTGTTGTAGGATTTGGAGGGATTTATAGAACCTGGGAGGGGTGGAAATCCAAGCCACGGTGGCATAACAGAGGAGGGGGCGGATCAAGGATTTTTAGGTGTGAAGGATGGTGGAAGGATGCAGACCCCTGAGAGCAGAAACAAAGTGTCTCCGTCCTTACTGTCCCATATTCAGTCCATTAAATTTGTGGTTTTCACCATGCTATCCTGCAAAATTATCCAATGACATTTTGGAAAAGAGTTGGTGACTTGGATTGTCTGCTTTTAAATGGTGTGACTACTGCAACAACTTTACCTGACCATGTCTTGTCTCTTAATTAGAAACTGTTTTCAGTTTCTGCTCTCAACAGATCATTACTTTACGTTTACGCAACCTTTATAATGTTTGTACTTACATTAACAGTACAACATTATATTATAGGCAGGGTTTGTGCTTATTGATAAGTTGACATGTAAAGAAACCCAAGTAGTACAGAGTTATACAGGTATGTCTATACTAATTAACATAATCAGCAACGAGCTGTACTATCAGTGAGAGATTTTATTTATAAGTAGAGGATATACTATTATTCAAAATACAGTATCTATGTACCATACAACAGATTAAACCATCTACACTGGTAAACATTACAAACAGGGAAAGGGGGAAGGGATGTGGAGGTGAGAGGAGAGGGTAGGAACTGGATAGAGAGAGGGGCACAATGCTGGTTCAATCTAGGACCGTGATTTGAGTTAGCGCATCTCGAGCTTTGATGAAAGTATCCAAGAGGCGTACAATACACCGTGTGTATCATTTCAGAAAACTGTCCTTCGTACTCTGTACATTGTAACGTTCCCGCTATTAGCCTAGACGAGCTTTGATGTTACTCGATGCTTAATGAATGACTGGACCTAATATGCACTGTATGTTATGTGCGTATATTATGTTGATCAACCTGCTTATAATTGCAGATTGACTTTTGTGTAAAACGCAGCCACAGTTATAGGTAGAAAGAGTTTAGTTGAAAGCTGATTTGTAGGTAGTGGACAGTCGCATTGAGCTGTATCTGTTACGATAAGAGTTATATTCCCGTATATTAATATATTATTTATGCAGATCCGGATTCTACTGTATGTACGCTAATATCAAATCTCCAAACATTTCTACTTAATGCTTGTAATCTATTTACAGAGAAGGGAAGCATATCATGAGTATATTTAAATCGTGGTAGATACAATACACAATGTTATATACCATATTAGTTTATGGGAAGACCCTAATATGCTCATGTTATGTAGATGTGCTGCGTTGATTTCAAAGTCATATAAAACCTAGCTCGATGTCTAGTGCCATTATTATTGTTTATTCATAGTTGCTACATAAATAGGGTCTAAATCGTGATAGATACAATGTACAGCATTGTATAGCAAAACACTTCATGGAAAAAAATTATACTGATTGTATTATGTAGTTGTGCTGTGTTGATTTCAAAACCATACCAAACCTAGTTCGATAGGTGACGATAGATGCTCATACTGTCGTTTATTGAGAGATGCTACATAAGTGCAGGATTCATGCTAGTCGTTTCTTATGGCAATGTTAGGTTGACTTTACGGATTTTCTACTACATAATTCAGGTTTTAGCTGGAAACTGGCTCGTGATAGTTAAACTGCATGATAAGATAAGTATATTCTTGAGTGAATCCAGTATCTGTTTTTTCTAGCCATAGCACAAGAAGGGCTGATGTAACCACATCTTTCTTACACAAATAAGGCTACTTTTGCAAAACAAACCTATCTACAGGCCTAGGTGTAGGTTATGATTGATGCAACATCAAAATATATACACTAGCTAATTCAAAAATTAAAGGTATATACATGAGCTCAGATATGTACTGATTGTCATAATACGTTTTTTTGTATAATAAGAGGATGAAAGACAACTTAGGACACTGAAAGTACAATTTAATACATCGTTGCAAATGTGGTGTAAAACATAATTGTCGTCTGTTATCTAGCCTCAGATCTAGGGCATGGTACTTACGATCATACATATTTCTTCGAGGTATCGGGGTAGGTAAATATAGCCACGATTCCGACTTGGCCTACACTCGTTATAATTATGATATATAACCCATGGTACAAGTGATGTACAGTGTATAACAGAGTGCAACAACATAATGGCATGACCATCAGATGGAGTAGGTAGCAGACAATAAATAGGTAACAATAACATGCTATTTGTTTATCATCACGCCCCGTAATTCGCAAGACAATGTGATGACAAAGGACGTCATTGGACATAGTGAAAAAATACTTTTGGTTTAATTCTAGTTGATTGTTTAGCATCTTATGTGGTGCTCTTTTGTTATTGCTATATACCTTTAAATAGATAATAGATCCAGTTTCCTTACTTTTGACGCTTTATGTAGCACTTTCATTTTCTGATGTGTGTCTGTGAGTTTATATTTTGTGTTTCACGTGTACTTTGAATGTAATTTTATTTTGTTTGTTCGCATGCCCACCGAAAGTTGTTGTAAACGAACGCCCTGTCTGCCCCACATACGAATAAAAACTATCACTATCACCACATTTCAATTTGTACATACCTAAACCAGAATAACCATCGGTGATATTATCGCCTGTTTGATGGTGTAATCCGAATTTTAAGATGTTTGTTGTACTAAATACCACATTGACATTTAATTTACGAAACCTGTGCTCGATTGTATCGTACACACTACCTTTAGGTGTCATCAAGTGTCGATTTTTTAATTTATTGTAAATATTATTTACTGTGTTCTCACTGTATCCATTAGCATTTGCTGTTTGCATCAAAACTGCTAGTTCTCTTTTTGTATTTACAGGATCTATTGGCAGCTTGAGGAGCATGTGAATCTATGCGTAAAAGATGCTCCTCTTATATTTTTCAGGGTGACAAGATGTATCGTTTATAATGCCAATAGTACCCTCTTGTTTCTTTGTAAATACTGAATATACGCTTACCTTTCGTTTTGTAATGGTGAGATCTAAAAGAATTATAGCATCGCCCTGCTCTAATTCTAAGGTAAATTTAACCTTTGGGCTGTCAAACATAGTTGAATACCTATTTCTGTACCATTAAGCAATATTAATACGTCGACTTATTTTTTGTAGTATACGGTTTTTTCTGCATTGTCTTTATGAGGTTAAAAAAATTAAGTCTCTAAATTTGTCACAAAGATGTTGGCTAGCATGCTTGCTATCCTGTTATCGACTGCGATGCCTTCAGCTTGGTAAAAGATTTCATTATTGGACTGGAAGTAGTTGTAGCTGAGGGATCAATCTAGCAGTTCGATCGGCTCTATTATTTCACCTAGTCACAGTTTCTTAGAAGTCATTAGGTTTGCTCTGATTTTTTCGAGATATTTAAACACAGAAACATTCGCCTATAGACTGGCTAAGTCAAAAGAAACTTACATCGAAATCTTGTGAATATCAATGTTAGCAAGCAGTTGTGTGAGTTCATAATTGTTTTTTAAACTGGTTGGGTTTGTAATACTATATGCATCGTTCAGTTTTTTTATTCAAAAATTTATTCTGCTCATAGATGGGAAGCATTAAATTACTAACAATTAGATGTAGTGGTTAATCTGGTTTATGGATCTTAATCTATGATTGCACTCTTGGGAAACAACATTCATAATCTTAATATATTTCTTTTCCTTATCTGTAAACAGGAAACTGGAGATGTCAATTTTCCTTCTAAATGTATTTGCAATAGGATCTTTTTTAACCTCACCTATATTGTTGGACAAAAGTACATTTTCACTATATAGTCCTGATTATTGATTATAACTATAGCAATGCTTTTACTAGCTTTGGTAGCATCATCTTTCATACCATGTAATTCATTGTTTGTAGATTTCAATATTTGTTCCTTATTATTAGTTACATGAGGATATTCAATTTATTTTTAAAAGTGTTACTTATTGTGACTGTTGTACTCGTTGTCTGACACCCACTCGTTTTAGACTGCTTATTGGTTATTTTAGAATCTATTGCAATTCCTTTTAGCTCATTTGGTTTCATGGTTTTACGAGTATTATACTGTAAACCACTTGACAGTAATGCATGCACTTCGTCTGTAAACACAATGTCACATAGATTCACTACTCTTTCAGAAGGACAGTGTTTTTCTATCGGATTCGTCTGGTGATTCAGGTTACGAACCTGGTACACATTTTTGGTCTTTTTATCGTGGCTAATTTGAATCTGTGTAAATAGTTGTTAGCGCTACTACAAACTACTTCCTTCATGCTATACAACTGAACTGGCATTAGTTTATTCTTTGACCTTAGTTACAATTCTGTCGCCCTGTTTGGCATTAGGTTTATATTCTTGTATAACTCTATTATTTGTAGTTTAAGCCATAATATTTAGCTTTTAGCCTTGACCAATTTTGCTACCTTATTAGAATTATAAACTTTAACTGTGGAATCTTTTGGAGTAACTTGAAGATGTAAAAGTTTTTGTTCAAAATGATACACAAACGAATTTTTGCTGTCTTGTTTTGTAGCTTAAGAGAGGTCTTATAATCTCCTATTGTCTGTCTTGACACTATTTTATGGTAACGTGGTATTGTCGACAGGACGGCGATCTCTTATTACCCAAATAAATAAAATTCTGATCGGAGAAGTATTTATTTGCCCAGGTCGCATGAATTACAAATGCGGACGGCTAGTTTCGGTAAACTTTAATTACCATCTTCTAATATGAAAGTATTTTTTTTATATTCGCAATAGCATTTTCAACGATTTCCATGTTGCTTAGGTTCATGTACATACAGAAGAAAATTCTTCAAAATATGTGCGTTACAAACTGATAATATACATAAATTTAGCGCCACTCTAAGTGTCGCACTATCTTCTAGTCCACAATACATAAGACGATAAATGTAATATAAATAAAAATGAGTATGGAACATACAGTGTCAAAAGTACAATAAAATCTATGTTGCGTGCTACATAGATATTTTATTATAAACAACTGCCTTTCCTTTACTTACAAACAAATTCTCGCACTGATTGTAACAGCATGTCACTGGTTATGTTAGTTGGTATAGACGTACTCTCTTTAACTATGTGGTATTTGGGTTTTCTGTATGTGACAAACTTGTCAACAAGCACGAAAGCTGCCTGTAATTTACAGTCATAATGTTAACGTAAGTATAGATACAGTTGCGTCTCGCTGATTCCTTCGCTCGTGTGGACTGCGTTACTCTACAATTTCTGCACCATGTCTTCGCTGGTCAGTGGATCATTGTGAGCCTGTCATCTGTTCGATACGATGGCGCCAATGGTCCATAAGGATTGTTCCTGTACCAGTCGTGAGTTCGATTTCAGTGATCCACGTTGTAGAGGGTTTGCACAAGGTGCACTGGTTCTCTTTTTTCTGCTCTGCGATCGTACCCAAATCCAGCCAGTAAACGTAGGAATGCATCTATATCTTTTATCCCTCTTTCTGAAAGCGTGATATCTTTCTGCAATCTCTTTAGTAATTTAGTTTGGCAGATTTTTAATAACTATTTCTGCTCAAATAACATGTCTAGGAACTGGTTCCGTTTCGCCATCTTTTTAAAGTATTGAACTGGTTTGTGAAATACTGATTCATTATAAGGCTCCAACATCAAAATTCCTCATTTCGTGCTCTCCTGTTTCTCTTACACCGTGTAATCACATAAAAATAACTGTTTAAATTCTTTGTAAGTCCTGCATTTATCCACAACTAGTTGTGGTACCTGGCTTTGCTCGGGGAGTTTATGTGAGACTGTGTGGTAGTTGGAATAAAAGGATAAACTTTCAAGTAAAAGATATTCTAACTATATACAATATCTGTTAAAGTATAAGAGGTAAAAGTTTCATTGGAAACGTATTCTAACTATTTACAATGTTTGCTTATAAACAACATTTTGCTATCCAGGGTATAGTAATACAAACTTTTCGAAATTTCTCCTCGAGAGGAAGCTACGTATAGTTGACTGTGAGAAAAGCAGGAGCCTTTGAGGCTGATACCGCATCGTTTTAAATTGTGTCCTTGCGCTTTTTAAATTGTAAAGCTGTAGGCTAATTTGATTGGAAATTTAAGTCTTTCAAATAGGAATGACATTTCAGTAGAGATCGGTGGTATTCTGAGGATAAATAGTGTGTGTCTTTGTAATTCCCAGTCATAATTTTGGCTTCGATGATGTTATTACACAGTTGTTTGCCGATCATCCGTGTTCCATTATACAGTTTTTGTGAGTTGAGATTTCTGAGTAATGTGATCGGAGATCCAATTTTAAGTTGAAGTCAGTGTAATGGCACTTGCAAGGAGCTTAGAAATTCTGTAGGTAAGTTCACACTTTCTCCAACATTTACGATATTGTCTATCGATTTCTATATCCTTTCGTCACCGGGAATTTTCTTTTGAATATTAAAGCTGATATAGTCGATAATATAATTTCTTGTTGCCAAAATTGCCCTTTCATATAGCCAGTCCGGATTGGCTTAGTTGTGCACAAAGTTTGCATGAATTTGGTCTATGAGTTCGTTTTCAGCAGTGGCTTGTTGCAGAAATCACTGCTGAGTTTAATGAGGCCGGTCGTCTGGCCATAGGATATGTGCCTTCGCCTAATTGTAAAAGTTGTTGAGCAAAATGTGCTGTTGTCTCGTCTTTCGATAGTTCAATTCCCATATGTTTCGTTAGTCGCAGTATTTGTATGTGTGGCCAGATTGTGATATTTTAAAGCATTCATTGATCTCGTCTACTGGTCTTGACTTGAGGATAACTGGAAGCTTTTCTAGAAAATCTGCTGAGAGTATGAGTTGAGCTCCTTCCATCAGAGTTTCCTCGCAAAAGTTTTAATGTTCTATCCATATCTTCGAGTGATTTTTGTATGTGCCATTGTGCATTTCTCGCAGAAGATAATTTTAGCTTGCTGTAGAAGTTCGCCCTGTCCAGATGCTCTTAAAATTTTACATACCGGGAACCGTTTTTCGGCTACATTGAACGATAGTTGTAACGGAGAATGGGCAGTTCGTTCTCGTTCCATAAGTGTAGCTGCAATGCCGGATGATGCCAGTGCAAGTGCCATGTGTTGTTTAGCACATATTTCCGCCACCAATAGATTTATTAGAAACGTTTTCCCGGTACCGCCTGGTGCGGCCACATAAATGATTCCACCAGTGTTGTTGACGATTCGGTCCATGATAACGCCGTGAATTTCCTTTTGATTGTCATTCAAGAGCGGCTTGTTGTGAGCAATGTATTGAAGTAGTTCGTTGATGTTTTAGCTTTTTTCCTTTGTAATTTCTAATTTTAGCACGCTGATAGCATCTTTTTGTGGTGCTTGCATCCCAAGCTGTACTAAGGTCTGGTTATTTCTGACGTTTATCTTCCAGGCGAATGAATGTTTCGTTGAAGGTGTCGTCGTTGAATTCGAAGATCAGTTCAGGATTAGCGTTTCGGATTTGATACAGTATGTTATCACTCATAATCTCTTTGAATGAGTCCCATAACTGTTTTGGATTCGATGGTTTGCATGTTGAGAGGTTGTCGTAGTGTTATTACCAGTGGCTGTCGTTTTCCAGTAGTCTTAAGCGTTGGCATGCTTCTTTGTGCGTCTGGCATTGGTTACCGTCAACAGTCTTGAGATCTGTGAAACTTGTTGGTCCCCGTATTTCGTGTAGCAACATTCGGATATAGAAACATTCGGCGTGTTCGGATGTACGGTGTGTACTCGGCTTACAACGCCAATTTTGAAATTCCTGAGTGGAATCCCTTGTTTTCGTAGTTGAAATAATTTAATTGTTGTGTTCACATATATTAGGTAGGGACGTCGACACATAGTAATGTTTTCGCGGATGCAGGCATTTGGCGCAGTTCGTAAAAATTTGTTAATGTTGTTTTCTGAGGAGGCTCGCTTGCAGTTTGCCAGGCGGTGTCTTTTGTGTAGTAAACTCTCTGTCCGTTGTCCAAATGTACTGCTAGATGTGTGCACAGTTGGTTCGCGTTCGTGTATCGCAAAACCGAAAATCCCTCACGCTTCTTCGTTACTGTTAATGTATCTTCCCATTTGGTACATTAGGATCTCGTAGTTTCTGTTTTGTTATTCGCTGTCTTTGACTATATGAAATACTGTCATGTTATTGCCTTAATTCACACACTTACAGACATATTTGATGGATTTAACTGAATTGCAGCATTCTACGTTTACCGTGCTGGGATAACTTTAGAAAGTAGTGTGGTTATATGGTACTACCCATTGATTATTTATTTCAAGTTTATTCGCTGCCTCGTATTCTTATTTTTGCTGCGAAGCCACCGTTTTTGGGTGATCGTCTTCTGTATTTAGGACAGCCACCGACTCCAGTATGTGTGTGGTCCAAGTATAGTTTTGGGTATTTTTTTGTACATTTTCCATCACTCATACATGGGAATTGGGGTTTAATGGCCCATGCATCAAGTTTTTCACTACTATGTCGTACAGTTCCGGATCTCCTTGTGGATTGGGAAATTCAGCTTGGATGATTTTGTCGATATCCGTGGGATGAGTTTTGTCGGGTGGCCATATGAGACTGTGTGAGTGACGCAGCCCTCGTTTTTGCATTCGATTGTGTACACCCAACACCTAACAGTTCTGAAGATGTGGTATTTTGTGATAACTCCAATAAATCTCATTTCCTTCATTCATATTCCATAACACGTTTCCGTTATTTACGTGTCTTCCAGAGTTGCGCTGTAAATTTTGTTACCCCAACGTTCTGAAAGAAACTGCAGTTATAATTTTATTGGATACGGCACATATTTAGTTCTTACGAGTGAGCAGGGCAGGAAAACAACATTGAACAGAATATTTAGTTGAAACAAATGACTATCAGGAAAGTCTTGTTCATAAATTGATCCGAACACGAAGGAAGACGGCAAGATGGTACCGATTCCATACTATACTATCATTTCATATAACTTGATAAATATTCTCTTACCACGCACTTCAAACAGCATTTAAAACAGATACATGGGATACATGTTAAAGCATGACCTATGAAGTGAGTCTAACAAACGTGACAAATTAAGTGTGTAGAATATCTAGCGCATCGACAGCGATAATAGGTACATAGGACTGACGGGGTAATTTTAAAAGTAAGATACAATTAGCGTAGGAAGCTTATACAAACCGGCAGCCGCCACGCACACTCACAAAACAGGGAATCCTCTGGTAGGAACTGATGAACAAAGTTCTACTTGCGCTTAGGACATGTACGTTCAGAGGACGAAACGTTTCGAACGAGAAAGCTATAAGTGAGGTAAATAAACTTTTCGAAAACGTCTTGGAGATTCTATTACACTGCAGCGCTGACTAAAGGCGCGAATCGAGAACTACACCACAAAGACAGTCAAGGTTTTTAAATATAACATTCCTTTAGCATATGAGCTGATAGTCTCCGATAGTTACATACATCGATACGAGTGCGATGTAATAGTTAAATGACCTCATAGTAATATGACCTATCACTGTTTTTATTTCACTATCGCAATTTCCGTAACTTTACCATTTTCATGAATTAAATTTGGTATTCTTATATAACACCAAATCTTAAGCCATTTTCAAACATATTACTTGATATTACAGTACAACATCAAGTCTGATGCCAGAAAAAGGCTCAAATGTCAAAACTGCGGTAGTGAAATAAAAACAGTATGACGTCATTTAAAAAAATTATAAAGCCTGTGGACCCATATTAAAAAAAAAATCTGTGGCTAATTTCAAAAACGTGTCTCTGGTTTATAGCTATTTCGCATTTTAAATAAACGTGAGGCGGCTCAGTTGAACTATAAATATACGCGTGTAGCGGTCGCATTCATTCCGGCATGAGCAGGAACAGAAGGTAACGAATGTCGTGACAAGTACCATTGACCAAGGACACCTAACAGTTCACCACACTGTATGGTCACAGCAAGTTTGATGGTAGTCAAGACGATCGTCAGAGGAACTAAGGGAAATGAACATAGTCTGAAAAACGTACTATTTTTCATTATTTTCTATGAACCGATATTGCTTTTGTCAGAAGAAATATTTCTGAATCTTATGGTAGTACGCCTCGGAAGACGAAAACTTGCTCTTCCGAAAGGCAACAGTTTTAATGTGATCAGATCTTAATGTTGCAAACGCAACAGCTTTAATGTGATCAGAAATTAATGTAATTTACGTAATAAGTATTGTTCAGTCGAATTACTGTCTTGCATAACATGCCTTCGTATGCACCAGGCGTTTGACTGTAGTTTATAACAACATATTACGTCCAGTTCAGAGTGCCTAGTGTGCAACAGTAGCGTATAACTAGTTTATGACAACTGTAGTTTTATCACACCAAAGCTGTAAGTTTGTTTTCGGCCACTTTTTCCACAAAAGATAGCATTTAACCTAGATAACTCGTGAGAAGTGTCTTCCTTGTAGGGTTGCTATTATTAATGTACATCGACAGGAGAACACGACTATGAGTCCTTGTTTATACTTCCGTAAAAGCAATCCGTTTTGGGAGGTATGAGTTAAGAGAAACCAGAAAATGGTGTCAAATGCACATGACTGTTAATTCTTTAACTGCAACAAAGGATTGCATTTCAAAACAGAGAAAAGAATTGATTTGAGACAAAGAGGAGGCAAAGGTTGGCAAATATAAATTTGCGGAAACAATAGTGAATTATTTAGCAGTATTCACCACGATCGAGAAAAGTACGTACCGTCGACAATAGACACAATTAAGCATTGTGAACAGTTTGCGCAGCCCGTTCCATCGATCACGCAGGGCGCAGAGTACTGTTTTCATGGAGTTGGCCATAATGGCGAGCACGCAGCAACTTGCAAACGAGAAACAATAACGGCCGCAGGGCCTTCCGGCGAAGCGGTGCGGTGTTTTTGGCGCCGCGCGAATTTGCGTGCGTTACAAGAAGTTCGGCCGTGTTGCACGACGGGCGGCCGGTGACAATACGCACGGCCCACGGCGCGTCATACAACGAGCACTAACATTGCCGCTTACTGCACTTGTCGGCTCATTTTGTACGCCCGCTCTAATAGCTCCCGCCACGGTTCTACTGGGGAGTCCTAAATGTTGCGTTAGTCTGCAGTCTTCCGTGGCTCTTGTTATTGGAGGTAACATATTCTGTCTGGATTGTTATGCCGCCTCAAGCTGCTCTTGAAAATTCTTCACTAGTCAATGTTTATTGGTCGGGGTTCCTGGGTGGGGCTCAGGACATATGCTAGGACTTTTCAGTGTTTCGAGCCCTCTATTGATCTCTTATTCAGGAGTATTCTGATGTCTCCAGCTGACTGAACGCTTTCGAAAATCAGAGCCATGTTCACTTACAAAAGGATGTTTTATTGTGCTGTGGAGTTATCAGGTTATCACCATCTATCCAATGCTGATGGCCCACCAAAGCTGCCTGAAGAATTTTGCCGGCCGAAGTGGCCGTGCGGTTAACGGCGCTGCAGTCTGGAATCGCAAGACCGCTACGGTCGCAGGTTCGAATCCTGCCTCGGGCATGGATGTGAGTGATGTCCTTAGGTTAGTTAGGTTTAATTAGTTCTAAGTTCTAGGCGACTGATGACCTCAGAAGTTAAGTCGCATAGTGCTCAGAGCCATTTGAACCATTTTTTTGAAGAATTTTACCCAAGAAAACTAAACTTCGCCTGAACAAGCTTTGGAACGTCTAATAATACCTACCGATCGCCGTGTCACCCTCATCCGTTATGCATCACTGAATGTGGATATGGAGAGGCATGCGGTCAGCACAGTGCTCTCCCGGCTGTTGTCATCTTTCGGGACCAGAGCCGCTATTTGTTAATCAAGTAGTTCCTCGCAAGGGGTGGGTGCACCCCAATTGACAACGGCGCTTGGCAGACCCAGACTGTAGCCATCCAAGTGTTAGCCAAGCCCAACAATGTTTAGCTTAAGTGATCTGACGGAAACTGGTCTTACCACTGTGGCAGTGTCTTTGGCCATTTTATCGAATAATATCTTCTTTCGTAAATAAGTGCGGGAAAACATCCTTCTATCACACTGGTGTTCGGTAGTGTTCAGCCAACTGGATGTTGTGTATGACTTTGTACATAACATCAAGGACAGTGGGCTACAGAGTTGTGAAGAAACTATCATAGTAGAAAGCTGGAAAGGAGCAGAAATGATTAGTGCAGGATGAAGTAACACAGTACAAAGAAGATTTACTTAAATCGTATTTCTCCAAGTGGATGAAGACTCACTACAAATACTGCAGCAAGTGTGGCTATCAATGCCAACAACGGTGAGGCTCTCTGAAATAAAGCATAAATGATGGTTTCGGAGCGGCGATTAGGTGGCGTCTGCTAATGTCACATAGAAAAGTGGCTCTGCGAGTGAGCTGTGCGGCTGCCGCCAGCCATACTATGGGTGCTCGTAGTCCACAGTTTCTGGAGGATTGGCTCCATGGGTATGTACCACTGGATCCTCCGGATCCTGCGCGACCGTTATCAGATTTGAACAGAATCATGCAATTCCTATACCAACTTAGGGATGCTGCTAAAGTGGCATCGATACGTGGTACCACATCTCTGCCCCCCCCCCCCCCAGATCTCCACAGTATCTGCCGGCCGAAGTGGCCGAGCGGTTCTAGGCGCTTCAGTCTGAAACCGCGCGACCGCTACGGTCGCAGGATCGAATCCTGCCTCGGGCATGGATGTGTGCGATGTCCTTAGGTTAGTTAGGTTTAAGTAGTTCTAAGTTCTAGGGGACTGATGACATCAGAAGTTAAGTCCCATAGCGCTCAGACCCATTTGAACCATTTCCACAATATCGCCATGTAGTGTACGTGAGCGAACGATGACGTGGGAGAGGGGGAGGGGCAATGAGAAGACGGGAGCTCAAACGTAGATACCGAGTGCCAGCCCGCACACTAGCACACGCAATGAGCCCACCCAGGAAATCATCCAAAAAGTGGGCAGAGAGCACGTACATACATCCAGAAGCAGAGCATAAAATGGAGACAGAGGCATCGCAACAACTGCAGAGGCATCCGAGGCGGCACTGGGGGGGGGGGGGGGGGGAGCCAACGGGAAGAGGGTCCCATACTTAGATGAAGGTGTTTGTCGAGACAGCGACGACCGTGAAAGGGTGTCTACTTTCGTTGGCTCTAGGGCTGGCGCCGGTGACATGGGCCAGCAGCAACCAGATGCAGCGAGGTCTGCTGCATAAAGGTAGCCACAGAATCTGAAAGCACAAAGCCTGTGGCTGTATCACACAATTCACAGAGATGAATTTGATTCTGGTGTCGTCTCAGCGATCATCTCTGTCCCTGTAGCAAAAACAGGGAACGTCCAAGAAGTTGTAAACTGTTACCTCTCTCCTAGTGCTCCATACGCCATATAGTCTGTAAAAACTGAATTATTAGAGTGATATTTTGCCTGTCTGGGTGAAGTTGGTGGAGCCCTATGGGGTGGGTGCAGCAAACGAAGCAAGGTATAGTAGCACCATCCACGTAAAACCTCTGTCGGTGATGGTCTGCCAGGTGGTTGGAAGTGATAGGAAGACAAGAATAGCAACAGAACTTCATTTATTGTGCGGGAGGCACGACGTTTGTCCAACTGCTGCTTAAATGTTCGTACAAAGCGTTCAGCTTCACCATAGTATCGCAGAGGGAGCGATGCACTTGTGATATGGTTTATGCCAGAAGTGATGGAAAACTATTGAAAGCTGCAACGAATTGAGGTCCGTTGATAGTAACAAACACTTCGGGCAATCACTCGAGGCAAAAGAATGATGATAAGCTGTAGTAGAGTTCATAGCAATTACAAACGGAAATTTACTGAATGTGTCTATAACGATGAGCCAACCTGTATTCCAGTAAGGACCTGTGAAACCGAAGTACACGCGTTGCAAAAGTGCCTCAGGTTTGGGCCATTCAAAGAGGTGCTGTGATGGGGCTGCCTGATGTTAACCACAGGTTTGGCACTCAGAAGTCAACTGTCCAATTTGTGCATAGAGACTGTGCCAAGTGCAATGATTTCGCGCCAACTGCTTCGTGCGAATGTCGCCCCAGTGAACTTCGTGTAGCAACCGAAGCACATCGGGCTAGACAGCCTGAATACATGACTGGTCATTAACAGTTTGAAGCTACATTACAACTTGGTGAATTGCAAGGTTGTGCTAACATGCAAAATATCAGCGAACCAAACAGCTACAAATCTGTCTGGCTGAATGCGACCAACCGATGCCGATGCAGTGGAGCAAAATCTGCAAATCAGGATCTGCTGTGGTGGCCTGGCCAATTTTCCAGTGATTAAGCGGAAAGCTATGCAAAACATCTGTGTCTCGTTCATCAATGTAGCAATCAGAAGCAGAGAATAATTTTTATTTTGGCTGGAGCCATAGTCATTGGAAATATTTTGAATGGTGCTGTCGCCATTTGACCCCAATAATTTTAATTTTATTGTTATAGGATCCAGATTTCAGCCTTAGGCCATTTTCAAGAACAAAAAGTTATCTACTTGTCAAAAGACGTATCAAACCAGTCTGATGTCTTTTGACATATAAGCAAGTTTTGTACTTGAAAATTGACTAATGACGAAATCAGCATCGTATAGCAATAAATTAAAATTTATTACAGACAAGTGGCAGCAGCATCATTTTAAAACATGGAAAAAGAAGCAGAAGACTTGTAGAATGTGGAACCTAGGCCAACAGGTAGGCAAGACAGAGCATCTGTGTTAGCATACTTACAATACTCAATCTCATAGTACCAATTTGACAAAAGAAGGGGCCACCCATTGCAGCTTCTGCACTGTGCGAGTTGGGATTTTCTGAGAAGAGATAAACTAAAATTGTAGATGTATGAATACAGAGTCTCGCGGCGATAACACTGAATAAAATGTTCTCGGGTTTCCAACCGCGTCAATTGTTTAAAACTACACGAGCTTTCGGCCAAGCACTCCTTGGCCATTGTCAAGGAGTGCTTGGCCGAAAGCTCGTGTCGTTTTAAGCAATTGACGAGGTTGGAAAGCCTAGAACATTTTATTAAGATTGTAGATGTTTATGATCAGTGACCAAGCAAAATTTTCTGCCGAAAAGACACTGGTGGTACTTAGTGACACCATAGACAATGGCGAGACCCTCCTTTCCAATTTGCGAACAGTTACAATGAGCTGTGGGTAACAACTTCGAAACTAAGTGAATAGGCCTGTCAACAGCATCAAATTTACGCAACAGAACTCCACCAATTCCGTGAGAGGAAGCATCCACAGTCAAGACCACAGGCTGGCTGGATAAAAAGGAACAAGGCATCGGTCACTAAGCAAAGCATCTTTCAGCTTCTGGCAAGCAGACTGACACTCTTGCGACCAAATAAAGGGAACGTTCTTCCTGCACAAGTGATGCAAGTTAGGCACGATTTGAGCGGCGATAGGAATTAATCAGATGTAATACGTAAGCTTCTCTAACACAGACTGCAGTTACTGCTCATACATGGGGGTAGAAAGTCAAGTGTGACCACGCTAGCTATTAATGGCACTTTCTAAAACCTCAAGTTCAGTCTGCAAAATACACACATTTGAGACTGGCTACAGATTGAAGATTGCTAATGTGTTTTTCAAGAGTGCGAGCTGAGACGACAATTTCAGCTAAATAAGTCGTGCAAAACGGAACTTTTGCCTGCAGCAGCTCCAGAAAGCGCTGAAATTTGGCGGGCATAGAAGCACTTCGAAACGGCAATCTTAAAAATTGCAAGAGATACAGATAAATGTTAATGAGGAAGTCTTGGTGCGACTGCTCATACAGAGGGAGATGCTGACTCTGAAATTAATCGTGTATAGGAGCACCACTTAAATAACTTGATAGTTCAGAGGCCTCCTCTACCAGGATACAGATTAGCTGACGTTTTTCAAGAAGTTCTTTGCGTGGTTGGGGAGTGGCTATGTACATGAAAAACAGTATTCCATTCGAGTTCATAGACGTATGACGGCACTGCACTGAACAGAGATTTGAATATTTTGCAGGGGCAGTAGAATTTAGTGAAACTATACTTCTAATTGTTGTTGTTCACAGGTCCCATAACTCTGACTTCATTCAGAGCATTTCTGCTAAAGCTGGAGAGGGTTCTTGATTCACTTTGTAGGAAGCACCAGAAATTAGTTATATTTGGTGACTTCAATATAAATTTTGTATATGATGGTGCAAGAAAAAGGATGTCGGTAGATCTCCTAAATTCATATGATCTGATGCATGCTGTGTTTTTACCAACAAGGGTGCAGGGAAACAGTAGCACAGCCATAAACAATGTTTTTATTCCTTCTTCATTACTGGATGGGCACTCTGTTAGTGAAAGTGTGAATGGCCTTTCATACAGTGATGCACAAATCTTAACACTAAAAGGCTTTTGTACTCAAACGAATGTCACACATAATTACAAACTATATAGGAAAGTCAAACCAACAACAATAGAGTTTTTTAAACCTTGTCAAGGAACAAGAATGGCAGGATGTTTATAGTGCCGATAACATACATGATAAATTTAATGCTTTCCGTAATATATTTGTCACACTTTTTGAGAGTTGCTTCCCATCAGAGCGTTCTAAACGGGTACTATCAGTAATAGGCAGCCCGGGTGGCTGACTAGTGGGCTCAGGATATCATGTAAAACAAAGCGGGAAATTATATCAAAATGTTGGAAGTAGCCACAGTCGAGCTACAGTAGCCCATCACAAACAGTATTGCAAAGTCCATAAAAATGTTATTAGGAAGGTAAAGAGTATATGGTAAGCAAATAGAATAGCTAATTCACAGGATAAAAATAAAACATGTGTTCAATTGTGAAGAAGTGTCTGCTCAGCAGCACAAGGTCGACGATATAAAGTCAGTTCGTAATAAAAATATTTCTGTTACTGATAAATCAGATATATGTACAGTATTAAACAATCATTTTCTGAACACTTCTGATGAGTTAAATAAAATTTGTTTTCTACAGGGAATCATATAATTTCCTTGCCAAATGCCTTTGCGAGATTGATGTCTGAAATACTCCTCTGTGACACAGACAAGGGGTAGTTTGAGTCAATAACTAAATCACTAAAGACTATGGACTCTAATGGGTATGATAGAGTGCCTGTCAGAATATGAAAGTACTCTGCTGCACATTTAGCCCCGTATTTAGCCATATTTGTGATGTTTCCTTTAGGAATGGTCAGTTACCTGAAAGATTAAAGTACCCAGTAGTAAAGCCGCATTATATAAAGGGAGAAAGGGATAATTTTAGACTTGTTTCTATCCCACCAGTGTTTGCTAAAGTTATTGAAAAGACTGTATATGTAAGGATAATTCATGATTTTATATCACACTATTTGCTATCAAATGTACAGTTCGGCTTTAGAAGTCGTTTAACAACTGAAAATGCTATATTGCTCCAGAAGTTGGTTCATTAGGGAATATGGGGAGTAGCTCTGTGACCAAAATGGTACTGAAACAGAGGATGACAGACTAAAGGCCGAAATACTAAATGTCTTTTTCCAAAGCTGTTTCACAGAGGAAGACAGCACTGTAGATCCTTCTCTAGATTGTCGCACAGATGACAAAATTTTAGATATCGAAATAGACGATAGAGGGATAGAGGACAATTAAAATCACTCAAAAGAGGAAAGGCCGCTGGACCTGATGGGATACCAGTTCGATTTTACACAGAGTACGTGAACGAACTTGCCCCCCTTCTTGCACAGATGACAAAATTTTAGATATCGAAATAGACGATAGAGGGATAGAGGACAATTAAAATCGCTCAAAAGAGGAAAGGCCGCTGGACCTGATGGGATACCAGTTCGATTTTACACAGAGTACGTGAAGGAACTTGCCCCCCTTCTTGCAGCGGTGTACCGTAGGTCTCTAGAAGAGCGTAGCGTTCCAAAGGATTGGAAAAGGGCACAGGTCATCCCCGTTTTCGAGAAGGGACGTCGAACAGATGTGCAGAACTATAGACCTATATCTCTAACGTCGATCAGTTGTAGAATTTTGGAACACATATTATGTTGGAGTATAATGACTTTTCTGGAGACTAGAAATCTACTCTGTAGGAATCAGCATGGGTTTCGAAAAAGACGGTCGTGTGAAACCCAGCTCGCGCTATTCGTTCACGAGGCTCAGAGAGCCACAGACACGGGTTCCCAGGTAGATGCCGTGTTTCTTGACTTCCGCAAGGCGTTCGATACAGTTCCCCACAGTCGTTTATTGAACAAAGTAAGAGCATATGGACTATCAGACCAATTGTGTGATTAGGTTGAAGAGTTCCTAGGTAACAGAACGCAGCATGTCATTCTCAATGGAGATAAATCTTCCGAAGTAAGAGTGATTTCAGGTGTGCCGCAGGGGAGTGTCATAGGACCGTTGTTATTACAATATACATAAATGATCTTGTGGATGACATCGGAAGTTCACTGAGGCTTTTTGCAGATGATGCTGTGCTGTATCGAGAGGTTGTAACAACGGAAAATTGTACTGCAATGCATGAAGATCTGCAGCGAATTGACGCATGGTGCACGGAATGGCAATTGAATATCAATGTAGACAAGTGAAATGTGCTGCGAATACATTGAAAGATAGTTCCGTTATCATTTAACTACAAAATAGCAGGTCAGCAACTGGAAGCAATTAATTCCATAAATTATCTGGGAGTACGCATTAAGAGAGATTTAAAATGGAATGATCATATAAAGTTGATCGTCGGTAAAGCAGATGCCAGACTGAGATTCATTGGAAGAATCCTAAGGAAATGCAATCCAAAAGCAAAGGAAGTAGGTTACAGTACGCTTGTTCGCCCACTGCTTGAATACTGCTCAGCACTGTGGGATCCGTACCAGATAGGGTTGATAGAAGAGATAGAGAAGATCCAACGGAGAGCAGCGCGCTTCGTTACAGGATCATTTAGTAATCGCGAAAGCGTTACGGAGATGATAGATAAACTCCAGTGGAAGACTCTGCAGGAGAGACGCTCAGTAGCTCGGTACGGGCTTTTGTTAAAGTTTCGAGAACATACCTTCACCGAAGAGTCAAGCAGTATATTGCTCCCTCCTACGTATATCTCGCGAAGAGACCATGAGGATAAAATCAGAGAGATTAGAGCCCACACAGAAGCATACCGACAATCCTTCTTTCCACGAACAATACGAGACTGGAATAGAAGGGAGAACCGATAGAGGTACTCAGGGTACCCTCCGCCACACACCGTCAGGTGGCTTGCGGGGTATGGATGTTGAGAATGGCTGTGATTTTGGGTCTGCGTGCTGTATAGTCTAATGGGGCGGGGGGGCGGGGGGCGGGGGGCGGGGGGTGCCCCAGGGATAAGTGTTGGGGCCATTGGCATTGAGCGACCATTTGTAGCTGCAGTACATGGCGGGTCATGGCCCATCGAACATAGGCCGGTGTGAGGAGGAGGTTACTCTATTAAGTTAAGTAACGTTTTAGACTTTGTACATATGTACTGTTTGTGTTCCCTTTTTTTCGTTTATAAATGTATAGCTATGGTGTTCTTTTAATCATTGACAAAGGTCTTCTTAGGCACTTGTGGGTTTTATTGTCCTGAAGAAGGTGTAGTTATCTACGCCGAAACCTAGGTTAACACTAGGTACTTTTTACGCAATCGTGGCGGGTTTCTAGTTTTTTAATATATTAACCAACGATTGCTGACGCGCTGCGATGTTGAAGGTTCTTATATATATATATATATATATATATATATATATATATATATATATATATATTCCTTACTGTAATTACGTGTTTACAATATTAGCTTAATGCAAAGAATAAGCAACTTTCGCTCAGTTAATACTCGACAGAATTCAAACCTGCATTTGGATCGGACTTCCTTAACTCTTGTGCAGAGAGGTGTGCAGTACACTGCTGCATCCATTTTCAATAACATACCACTCGAGTTCAAAAATTTTACCAGTAGTCCACGCGCTTTCAAATCGAAACTGAAGAGTTTCCTCATGGGTCACTCCTATTCTGTCGGGGATTTCCTTGAAAAAATAAGCTGATTATTGCTGTATTGTGGATTACGTTTACATGGATTGACTTTCTTCGGGTTCATAAACATTTTATTTTTATCAGTTATTACTGTTATGTTGTAATTTCATGTACTGACACGTTCCATGACCTTAAAGATTTGCTCCTCAATGTGGTTCTACGGAACGTGGCATTTAAATAAAAATAAATAAATAAATAAAATGGATTTCGCAAATCAGTTTTGGGAAAGTAACAATGGGCACCCAATTTATCCATCAATTCTTCTGGCATAGCATCGTTCTTTGGGAACATGAGTCCATGAATGGCTTAAAATGGCCTCCAAGTAGTCGAACATAACCATTTCCAGTCAATGATCTGACCAGATGACCCAATAAATTCTAGGTAAATACAGCCCACATCATTACGGAGCCACGAGCAACTTGCACAGTGCCTTGTTGACAACTTGGATCCGTGGCTTCGTGGGATCTGCACCACAGTCGAACATAGCCATCAGCTCTTACCAACTGAAACCGGGACTCATTTGACCAGGCCACGGTTTTCCAATCGCCTAGGGTCCAACCGATATGGTCACGAGCCCGGGAGGGGCGCTGCATGCCATGTCTGCTGTTGGCAACGGCACGCGCGTCGGTCGTCTGCTGCCATTGTTCATTAACGCCGGACTGTCCTAGTGCATAGTGGTAAGAGGTAATGCCTAAATTTTGGTATTCTCGGCACACTCTTGACACAGTGGAATTTTGAATTCTCTAACGATTTCCGAATTGTAATGTTCCATACGTCTAGCTCCAAGTACCATTTGGCGTTCAGAGTCTGTTAATTACCCTCGTGCGGCCATAATCAGGTCGTTTTTACATGAAACACCTGAGTACAAGTGACAGCTCCGCTGACGCACTGTCCTTTATACCTTTTATAAGTGATACCACCGCCATCTGTATACAGGGTGTTTCCGTAAGAGCGTGCAAAAATTTAACAAGACATAGAGGATGTTCCATTGAACAATTTAGAGGCAGGTAACATGGGGTCGGAGAGGCCTCCTTAAGGACATAATAGGAATGAAATCACATTACTGGTACTTCTTTGTTTACATTAGTTACAATTAACTGCAAATATGACCACTGACACAGTGACCGTACCATTTGTACTGTATCTTACAAAACGTGCTGAAACTGACGGGCATCAACTTCAATGCAAGCATGACATCGGCGGACAAGATTCTGACGGACCCTGACAGATATCCTTGGTGTGTTTTGAATCACACCAAAGGCGGGTACAGTTCTGGCAATTCTTTGTCGCCTTGCAGAAAATAAAGAATGTACACGTAAATAAACAGCACAGTACATGTAAATTTCGTACGCCTGCTAGCTGTAAATAAGCTGGAAAAGAGTAATGCTGGACAAAGCGGTAGACAAGTTTATTTCCGTACCTCCGCAAGCTGGTTTCTTCGACCCCAGGTTCTTTATCTAAAAAGGTTCAGTGGAGCATTCTCTATGTCCTCTTATATGGTCTTTATCATCTCATTGTATAGTGATGTGCACAAGGGAAGGCAGTAGCGAGATGCATTCTTGGCAGAGACGAATGGAGAACATTCGCGGTGACGACAATGCGCTGGTCCGTCCCACACCTCGCCTTCTAGCCGTTGCCCATCCTGCTAATTGGCAAGACCGAAATGGGCGCTGCACTGGGCAACTATTTCTGTGTCTCACTCTCCCTATTAGAATATAAAAGGTGTTCCATCCAACTCTGCCATCTCATACATTTCTAAAAGAAACAAAATGTGAAAATTGCATTTCGCTAGGGATGCACTTATGTCAGGGGCGCGTACAATGAGCAGACATAATCTATAAATGTTAATAATCTACAACTGTCAACGAAAACAACTTTCAACATAGATTCAGGTTCTTTTTTTTTTAATAACGCGTGAATATTCCTTCTACAGAAATGAAAACTAGAAGTTCAATTAGCGATGAAAGACTTGGTTTTACTGTTCTAAACCTCATACATTCTGAAATGTTAGACGTTAAATGATGGCAACGGCTCCGGGCTTTCCGCAGTAATGCATAGGGGAAGGGTTGCCTGCACGTCCTACAGCCTGCCGTAAGCAGACCACTCTCAGCACGCACGTTCTACCTACATTGTTGAGCCTATTGGTGTCTCCTGCTCGGGCCTGCTGTAGTGCTGTCGGTATGAAACAGCTGCAGATCCGGCCGTCTTGTAATCATTGTCATATTGTTTGCTGTTTTGTAATACAGCACTTCAGATTTCTTTTGAAAAGATTATAAGCTTACTAAACTTAATGTTAAAGGTCAAAAGAATTTGAAAATTTTGAGGATTTTAGGACTAGAAAAGTTTATGTGATGTCACGACAAGCCGGCCGGAGTGGCCAAGCAGTTCTAGGCGCTACAGTGTGGAACCGCGCGACCGCTACGGTCGCAGGTTCTAATCCTGGCCTCGGACATGGATGTGTGTGATGTCCTTAGGTTAGTTAGGTTTAAGTAGTTCTAAGTTCTATGGGACTGATGACCTCAGAAGTTAAGACCTATAGGGCTCAGAGCCATTTGAACCATTTGAATCTTCCATGTTTTAGTTAATACCTGTTCAATGTTCCCGAGGCGAATTTAGTTGCTAATGTCTTGGAAGGTACTCGGCCTGAAGATAGGTCTCGGATTGGACTCTTTCCTTATCCGGTCACTCTTTGTGAGCTAGAGAATCTTGTTACCTCTGTTATGAAATTACCTTTTGCTGACAACCAGGGAAATGAGTTAACGGTGGGACATCAAGGCTTATCTAACTCCGGTCCAGAAGGTAGCATGATAGGTAGAGCGGAGGTTCAATGAAATCAGGGGCTTGGTTTAGATGCGGCGCACGTGACCATTTAGTACGAGGATGCCCGGTTCCAAGGACGCCTCGCGTTGAGAAAGGACGCCAGGTGGGTGCGGTGTCGCATCCTCGTAGACAGGGCTGGTGTAGTGGTATACAGGCAGCCACCACACGTACCTTTCCATTTGTTTGTGCAGCTATAGGGCATGAACCGTTGTGTGGGTTACTAGATTCAGGCAGCTCTGTGTCACTCCTTAATTACGAGTGGATTATTGAATATGGACATTCATGTAGATTATCTCCAGTACGTCACTCGATTGAAAGATGTTGGGTGGCCAATGGCCAAGAGTGCGCGGAAATCTTTCCGTGTGTTAATTTTCATCGACTGTCAAGTTTTTATTAGTTAAGAGACTGGTGCCTGACTTAATTCTAGGGCATGATTTCATCCGTGATACCGGTGTTAGATTTTGGTACCCGGACCATTTATTCAAATTTTCCCCCAACGATCGAATAGCCTTTTTTTGCTCATGTGGGGATTGGACATGCCACCAGTAGTAACACGTGCCTGCTTGGGGTAAACCCACTTCTCTAGTCAGCAAGGGAAACAGTTAAGTGAAGTTTTTGGAGAATTTCCTGACATACTTTGTGACAGGTTGGGAGTCAAAGACGTATTTAGATACCATATTCCTGTCGTGGATGACGTTCTGGTTCTCCAGTCTCCATATCGCTTGTCATCACCTAAGATAAAGATATTGCGGCACAAAATTGAGGGCTTGTTAGAAGACGGAATCATAAGACCGTCCACCTCCCCCATATGCTTCTCCCATTTTCTTAGTGCCTAAAGATCAGGAGCAGGATTTCCGACCTGTGGTTGATTACAGGCTTCTCAGTAGAAAGGTGATCTTGCAATCGATTCTACCGCCTGATCTCCACAACTGTTTCACTTAGTTTTCTGGAGCATCTTGCTTTACGGTCTTAGATTTTAATCTGGCTTATTACCAGATACGTGTAACGGAGGAATCTAAGCATCTCACCGCCTTCGCCACGGATTGGAATTTATAGCGTCTAACATTTCAGAATGTGTGAGGTTTAGAACAGTAAAACCAAGTCCTTCATCCCAATTTGAACTTCTAGTTTTCATTTCTGTAGAAAGAATATTCACGCGTTATTTTAAAAAAAGAACTTGAATCTATGTTGAAAGTTGTTTTCGTTAACAGTTATAGATTATTCACATTTATAGATTATGTCTGCGCATTTTACGCGCCCCTGACATAGGTGCATCCCTAGCGAAATGCAATTTTTGCATTTTGTTTCTTTTAGATATGTATGAAATGGCAGAGTTAGATGGAACACCTTGTATATTCTACTAGGGAGACTGAGACACAGAAATAGTTGCCCAGTGCAGCGCCCATTTCGCCCTTGCCACTTAGTAGGATGGGCAACGGCTAGAAGGCGAGGTGTCGGACGGACCAGCGCATTGTCGTCACCGCCGAAATGTTCTCCATCCGTCTCTGCGAAGAATACATCTCGCTACTGCCTTCCTACGTGCACACCACTATACACTGAGATGACAAAGACAATATAGGAGGACAGAGACTGCTCCACTGAACGATTTGAGGTAGGGAACCTGGGGTTGAAGAAGTCAGCTTACGGAGGTATAGAAATAAACTTGTCTACAGCTTTGTCCAGCATTACTCTTTTCCAGCTTATTTAAGCTAGCAAGTGTACAAGAATTACATGTACTGTGCTGTTTATTTACGTGTACATTCCTTATTTTCCGCAAGGAAACACGGAACTGCCAGAATTGTACCTGCCTTTGGTGTGACTCGAAAAACACCAAGGTTATCTGTCAGGGTGAGTCAGAATCTTGTCCGCCGATGTCAAGCTTGCATTGAAGTTGATGCCCGTCAGTTTCAGCACATTTTGTAAGATACAGTACAAATGGTACGGTCACTGTGTCAATGGCCGTATTCGCAGTTAATTGTAACTAATGTAAATAAAAAAGTATACAGTAATGCTATTTTATTTCTATTACCTCTTTAAGCAGGCTTCTCTGACCCCATGTTCCCTGCCTCAAATTGTTCAGTGGAACATCCTCTATGTCCTGTTTCATTTTTGCCTGATCTTACGGAAACACCCTGTACAGATGGCGGAGGTATCACTTACAAAAGATATAAAGGACAGTGCGTCAGCGGAGCTGTCATTTGTACTCAGGTGATTCATGTAAAAAGGACCTGATTGTGGCCGCACGAGAGTAATTAACAGACTGTGAACGCCAAATGGTACTTGGAGCTAGACGCATGGGACATTACAATTCGGGAATCGTTAGAGAATACCAAATTCCGAGATCCACTGTGTTAAGAGTGTGCCGAGAATACCAAAATTTAGGCATTACCTCTTACCGCCGACAACGCAGTGGCCGACGGCCTTCACTTAACGACCAAACGCAGTGGCGTTTCCGTAGAGTTGTCAGTGCTAGGAGATAAGCAGCAATGCGTGAAATAACAGCAGAAGTCAATGTGGGACGTACGAAGAACGTATCCGCTAGGACAGTGCGACGTTCTACATCTACATCTACGCTTATACTCAGGAAGCCACCCAACGGTGTGTGGCGGAGGGCACTTTACGTGCCACTGTCATTATCTCCATTTCCTGTTCCAGTCGCGTATGGTTCGCGGGAAGAACGACTGCCGGAAAGCCTCCGTGCGTGCTCGAATCTCTCTAATTTTACATTCGTGATCTCCTCGGGAGGTATAAGTAGGCGAAAGCAATATATTCGATACCTCATCCAGAAACGCACCCTGTCGAAACCTGGACAGCAAGTTACACCGCGATGCAGAGCGCTTCTCTTGCAGAGTCTGACACTTGAGTTTGCTAAACATCTCCGTAACGCTATCACGCTTACCAAATAACCCTTTGACGAAACGCGCCGCTCTTCTTTGGATCTTCTCTATCTCCTCTGTCAACCTGACCTGGTACGGATCCCACACTGATGAGTAATACTCAAGTATAGGTCGAACGAGTGTTTTGTAAGCCACCTCCTTTGTTAATGGACTACATTTTTTAAGGACTCTCCCAATGAACCTCAACCTGGCACCCGCCTTACCAACAATTAATTTTAAATGATTATTCCACGTCAAATCGTTCCGCACGCATACTCCCTGATATTTTACAGAAGTAACTGCTACCATGTTTGTACAAGTGGCTCTGAGCACTGTGGGACTTAACTTCTGAGGTCATCAGTCCCCTAGAACTTAGAACTACTTAAACCTAACTAACCTAAGGACATCACACACATCCATGCCCGAGTCAAGATTCGAACCTGCGACCGTAGCGGTCGCGTGGTTCCAGACTGTAGCGTCTAGAACCGCTCGGCCACCCCGGCCGGCCCAGTGTTTGTTCCGCTATCATATAATCATACAGTAAAGGATCCTTCTTTCTATGTATTCGCAATACATTACATTTGTCTATGTTAAGGGTCAGTTGCCACTCCCTGCACCAAGTGCCTATCCGCTGCAGATCTTCCTGCATTTCGCTGCAATTTTCTAATGCTGCAACTTCTCTGTATACTACAGCATAATAGGCTATGGCAGCAGACGGCCGACGCACGTGCCGTTGCCAACAGCAGACATGGCATGCAGCGCCCCTCCCGGGCTCGTGACCATATTGGTTGGACCCTAGGCGATTGGAAAACCGTAGCCTGGTCAAATGAGTGCCGGTTTCAGTTGGTAAGAGCTGATGGCTATGTTCGACTGTGGCGCAGATCCCACGAAGCCACGGATCCAAGTTGTCAACAAGGCACTGTGCAAGTTGCTCGTGGCTCCGTAATGATGTGGGCTGTTTTTACCTAGAATTTATTGGGTCATCTGGTCAGATCATTGACTGGAAATGGTTATGTTCGGCTACTCGGAGGCCATTTTCAGCCATTCATGGGCTCACGTTCCCAAAGAACGATGAAATCTTTATGGATGACAATGGCTTCGTCCTCGGCCCAAAAATGTTCCCTAGTGTATTGAACAATATTCTGGATAATTCGAGAGAATGATTTGGCCATCCGTATCGCCGTACATGAATCTCATCGAACATTTATGGGACATAATCGAGAGGTCAATCCTGCACCGGCAACACCTTCACAATTATGGAAGGCTATAGCGGTAGCAAGGCACAGTATTTCTGCAGGGGATTTCCGACGATTTGTTGAGTCCATGCGAAGTCGAGTTGCTGCACAACACCGGGCAAAATGACGTCAGACATGATATTTGGTGATACCTCATGACCTTCGTCACCTCAGTGTCGTAGAGCGTAGCAGGGATAAGTCTGTAGGGTGATTAGTGTCAAGTTTGTGACTAATGTAGGATTTTGTAGGTGTTAATGTGGAAGAGAAGGCTGGGAATGTTATAATTTGATGGAGGATATCTCAGGTTGGCACAGGAGAGGAATTAGAGGTGGGCTGCATCAGGCCAGATAGAAAGCTGATGACCCAAATAAAGAGGATATGTGTTGGCGAGCACACGCAGATACAAAATGTTAGGTCGAGTACATGGTTTTCTAGGAATCGTAGGACTTGAAACAGCGGAAATTCGTGCTGCATTTGCACAGCACACGGTGAATTTGTCATGGATTTATTGGACTTTAGGGTTGTGGAAGGGTACAGCCCCCATGTACGACCGGTTTTTCGCCGTTCTGTTCGCGTTGTATTTCTAATGAGATAATTTTCCTAGCGTTCACGTAACACAAACGGTGTGAGAACGAAACACTGATCGCGAAAAACTATCTGTTCATAAAAAGGAAGAGTCCTCAGCACAAATGACTACCAAAAAAGCGAAGATACTCTTGTAAAGAAAGTTTTCAGTGTTTAAAACGACTATTAACAATTAACGACTGCGCGTGCAGGACAGGGAATTCTGAGGAGGAGCAGAGGGGAGGCATTCGCTCAACGACCGACGAGATGGGACGGGACTGCAAGGCTAACAAAGGAAGGCCGAAGCGAATAACGGGGGACATCTCTTCCCTTGTCTCATCCGAGCTTGTAACTGCCGTTATTAAGGGGCACTAAATTCTGGCGGGAGGCAGCAAAAATTAATTCGTCGCAGACATCGAAGAACAAAGGAAGGATCTCTGAAAGGGCCGAGAAGACCTGAGAGCACAAAGCAGTTACTTAAGCTAAGTTAAAGTTCGCACTGAGTATTAGCACGGCTTGTTACTCGATGGTAACTGGGTAGCGGCAGTGAACGGTACTTTCGGTTCTGAATTACTTATTTTTGAGTAAAAGAAATGAGAAGCACGTCTCTAAATACCCTGAACGCTAATTTAATTTTTTCCCCGATTCAGCAATGACTTTATGCTTACACATTTTCCTTCTATCCTTTGAGGAGGATTTTGAAAAAAATGGATTTCAATTTAATTTCTTAATTCAGTCGCGTTTCACTCATTAGGCAATGTAGATGTTAAGGGATGGGAAACTAACGTCTGTTTTTTCCCCATCTTATCATTAAAAGTCATCACTCGTAGCTACCGCCGAGAAAACGATACCCCTAGCTTTTAGGGACAGTAATGAACTATGACAGATCTTTTTTGACATGTGGAGAATATTTGTCACTGGTGCAAAGCTATTCCTGTGAATTTTCTAGACAAACATGATGTTTTGCGTATAAACTATCCCAAGATGTTTTTACTACAATGTATATTACGTAGACTTTGAAATAGTACTTCCAACGGAAACTAGTCGTCAATGCACGCACTAATTGCAGCTTAAGGGGTGGGATTGGGGGGGGGGGGGGCAAAACGAATCTGCAGCGATACGCAGTGGACCAATTCGATTCAAACCCGGGACACAATAGAATAATTGGCCAGGTACGAGCGGAACTCACATACTGAGGGTACCACACAAACATAATTATGTATATAGACAGTTATGCATTCAGTGAATTGAGGATCGCGATGATTATTGTCTGTTGTCGACATTTACACTGGCAAAACATCAGCCCGAGGGATTCAAAGACTTTCGATAATGGTTTAATTTAAATTTTGATCTCGGACAACAAATGACGAAAGAAATATTTTTTCGTTCGATATATTTAAAATTAACAATTTTCTGACTTTTTCCTTTATTTGTACTGTGAAACCTTTCTTCTCACCAAATGTAATAAGTCTGCAGGTTTTAATGAGTGAGTTTGTGAGTATCAAAGTACGCTACATAAATGGTCGTAATTTTTGATTGCATTGACTTAGATGCTTCACTCTTTCACATCGTCAAGCGACCGTAGACCTTAAGATGCGACATAAATTTCAACCCGATACATGCACCAGTTCCTGAGCAAAAGGGCTTTGAACAATTCGACGAACAGAAAGTCAGATAGACGGACAACAAAGTCATTCTTCAAGGCTTCATTTTTTAGAGGCTCAGGTACAAGACCCTAAAAATGGGTATGAAACCGTAAAAAACTGTTTTTTCCTTAGATTTTTGGTGTCGCTGATTATTATTACGAATTCGATGTCAGATTTACAAAATTTGAAGAGATAGACCCAACACGGCTGAACAAAAACTATAAATGCAGTAAAACTTCGGCTATAAAATATTTTGAGGTCGCTGGTAATGAATTAGGAATCATAACTGCCACACTGGAATGTTTTATTAGTTAATTTTCATTTTTGAATTGAAATCGTACCCACATTCATCGCTTGCGTCATTATCTACCAAAAGGATCGCTGTCAGGCTGTCCACTGCACAATGGTTCGGAAAGCAGATATTTTACCTCTGGTAGCATCTGTTTATCTTCTTCAGTTGTGCGTTATTACGGAGTATTGTACATCATTGAAGAATAATTGTCTACCGTGTGGCACTGATGCACAGTGACCGTGCACTAAAAAACGCTCAAATACGCAAACGCAAATACATTTGCACTCATTAGCTGTCCTGTGAAGGTAGCAGGAGAGCCATTTACAAAGGAATAGCCATGAAATAGAAATTTCTTGGTCATCGATTAGGATAACATCGGTAGTAGTTTACTTTTAAGTAGATATAAGCCATTACACGTGTTAAAAATGTCATAAACGGACCATCTGCAGTGCTACCCATCACACTTCATCCTGATAACTTGGCAGAATCACTGTCATATATCAAATAGGTAACAAAAACAATATCTCAAAAACGCGCCACTGTCCCATTCACTGTTTATCGGCCGCTATGAGAACACGTATGATATCCACTTGTAACTGGAATGCCGCTGCAGCACTGGACAAGTATGCGCCAGTGTCATCTACACAAGATTTCGTGGCACTAAAGTCGAGACGCGGATATTTTTTCTATTTCTATTCTTTCCATGTTTCGAAGCGAGTTGGCCCACTGTGAGCCAGTTTAATTTTGTGACCAATGATTCGTCTTACACCTCGGAGGAATGCGTTGTAATGATTGCATTCTGCAGGGACTACTTCTCAAGAAAAATCAGGCATATTCAGCACTACGTCAGTGGAGTGTTTAATAAACTTTTCAAAATTGAGCCCTCCTATAGAAATTACAGTCTATATACAGACTCTATGATTAAGTCATAAGAAAATTTATTTATTGTCAAGCTAATTCATTCTATACAAGCTGTAGCCTGTTTAAGTTATTAAATACGTTTTAAGAGGTGTCACCTTGCATCTCTGTCCGCTGCTGTCTTCTGCCAGTTGAAGCCCGCAACTTTCCTGGGTTCCTTATCGCAGCAATCACGTGGTCTCCCTAATAGTCTTTGTTTTTCTCTGGGACTCCACTCTGAAATTGATTTTGTCCATCTTCCAACCTTCGTTCGTGCAATATGTCCTGCCCACTGCCATTTTAGAGTCTTAACCCGATCTAAAATATCTTTTACTCCTGTTATTGCTCGTATGTCTTCACTTTTCTGTCGATCTTTCTTAGTGAGACCTAACATTGACCTTTCCATAGCTCTCTGAGCAGTTCTAAGTCTCCTTCTGAAAAATGCATTTGAAGTCCAAATTTCACACCCGTACGTTAAAACCAGGACATACTGATCAAAAATTGTCTTCTTTAAGTAGACTGACATGTTATATTTGAAAACCATTGCATTCCTTCCGTAAGCTCTCCAGCCCCGTTTAATTAGACGAAAAATTTCAGGTTTCAAATCTCCTTTTGTGTCAGCTGATTGCCCCAGATAAACGTATTCTGTAACATTGTATAGGATGTTGCCGTTCAGTGTTACTTGTCCTGCAGCTACCCACTTATTATGCATAACCTTAGTTTTAGAGTGATTTATTTTAAGTCCAGCCTCCTGACTACGATTCTTTCTCCATTGCAATAGCTTCCTGTACGCTTCACTGGTGCGTGTGTATGTGTGTACGTCTGTGTGTGTGTGTGTGTGTGTGTGTGTGTGTGTGTGTGTGTGTGTGTGTGTTTGTGTTTCAAAGCTATTTCGCATCCTATTAATCCCATTAAACATTACATTATTCGTGCAGCAATGGAATCCTTTTTTTTCATGTTCTAAAGGAGACTAATTTAATGGGCACTCATTTTTTATCGATAATGAAGAAAGTATTGCACTGAAGTGAACAAAGGGCCACCACGATTACCAGGTGCGTAATACTACAGTTGGCTAATTTACGCTGATGGTCACTTCTTACAAATAGCTGTTGAGTTTCTTTTTCTTTCACTGTACTTTTTTCATGATAAACAAGTATCGGTCATAAGCGTGCTGCATGTCTTGCTACCGGATTAAACCGACAGAAAACTCAGAAGTAAGCATTTTTCTGGAAAAAGTTGTAATGTTCTGTCTGCTTATACGATTTTTCATGAAGAACGTCTAAATGATACGCTGTATCACCGTTCCTCTGCAGAAGTCTTCGTTTTAGTTTATGGACAGGCTGGAAACAACGTGAAGCCACTTCGTCCATATAGTGAGGAACTGTCGTAGTGGCCAGATAACTTCCATGAAAATACACATTGTATCTTGCCATTTCATAAATTTACATTATACATATTACGTTGTTATATAGTTGATCGACGGCCATAACTTTCCTTATAATCTTCAACAAGGAAAATCGCTAAAAATCCGTGCGATTTGGAGTTATTTTATTTTGTTTCCACAACCAGTTTCGGCAGTTCAGTACGCCATCTTCAGTCCCCATGTGCACCTCATGTATAGACATTAAACTATATCGATATAGGCATACCGGAGTCGTCAGTATATGGATGTCGTGAATTCGTATTTCGAGTGCTTCCTTCGAAGACCTGGCAACAACTCTCTCTCTAAGGTGTTCCTTGTATCTAACATTGAAATTACTTCCTGTTCGGCCAGTGTAAAATAAATTTTAACGTCTAAGGAAACACATTAGATGGAGCGAAAATAATCAGTCGAGCTTCTTTCTAAATTTGAAAAATCAAACCCCACTGCTGATAGGACCGAAAATAAAATCCACATTCTAACACAGAATACCAAAAGGTTTTGCAATGAACATTCTTGAAGAACTGGAAATCTATATACACACAATAAAATGCCCACAAGAAATATTAAAGAAGCATACCGAATTTAGACTTAAGTACTACCCCAAAAACTTTATCGAACTTTTTGAACACGAAAATGGATAAATCGGAAACAACATAATAACATCACTGTTCATCTGCATATAGCGTCGTACGAGTGGGACTGTCAAAATACTTTCACACCTAATTAACGGTTTATCTTCAACATATTTATGTCATTTCCCATCTTACAAAAGTGGTGACATAAGACAGTTCCCTAACGACGTAACATAGTAGTCACATCAGTATAGACGTGAGTACAATATAATCATTTGAATATAAATGACATTCACATTTATACACTTTCTCCCCAAAATTGTATACGCAAGTATATGACAATGGTGATAAATGCGGCAACAGTCCGTCGTGATAAAGATTAGTTGTTATAAGCAGCTACTTTTCATTGAGTCTGATAGAAATACAGATTTTATTTATTTATTTATTTACACGTCAAGTTCCGTAGGACCACACTGAGGAGTAAATCTCCAAGGTCATGGAACGTGTCAGTACATGAAATTACAACATAAAAGTAATAACAGATAAAAATAAAATGTTTATGAACCTGAAAAAGTCAAGCCATAAGTTTAATTAAACTCAATCAACAATACAACAAGAATCAGTTTAATTTTTCAAGAAACTCCTCTACAAAACAGAAGGAGTGAGCCATGAGGAAACTCTTCAGTTTCGATTTGAAAGCACGTGGATTACTGCTAAGATGTTTGAATTCGAGTGGTAGGTTACTGAAAATGGATGCCGCAGTATACTGCACACCTTTCTACACAAGAGTTAAGGAAGTACGATCCAAATGCAAGTGTGATTTCTGACGCGTATTAACTGCGAGAAAGCTGCTTATTCTTAGGAATAAGCTAATATTGTTAATAAGAAATGACAGTAAGGAATATGAATACATATTGAGAAGGCAATGTCAAAATATCCAGACTCATGAAGAGAGATCGACAAGATGCTGTGAACTCACACCACTTATTGCCCAAACCACCTGTTCCTGAGGCAAAAATTTCCTTTTAAAATGGGAAGAGTTACTCCAAAATATAATAACGTACGACATAAGCGAATGAAAATAAGCAAAGTAGACTGATGTTCTTGTCGGTCATTTACTTCAGATACTGTTCAAATAGTGAAAATGGCAGCATTAAGACTTTGAACAAGATCCTGAATGTGGGCTTTCTACGACAGTTTACTATCTATCTGAAAACCTAGAAATTTGAACTGTTCAGTTTCACTAACTACAAGCTCATTCTGTGAAATTAAAACGTCGGTTTTTGTTGAATTGGGTGTTAGAAAATGTGAAAACTGCGTCTTACCATGATTTAGCGTTAGTTTATTTTCTACAAGCCATGAACTTAGGTCATGAACTGCACTATTTAAAACTGAGCCAATGTTGCACACAACAACCTTTACTACCAAGCTAGTGTCATCAGCAAACATAGTTCAAAGTTACTGGTAATACTAGAAGGCATATCATTTATATAAATAAGGAGCAGGAGTGGCCCCAACACTGATCCCTGGGGCACCCCTCATTTAGACGGTACCCCACGCAGACTCCACATCACAGCCATTCTCAACACTGTGAGTATTGACCTTCTGCTGTCTGTTGCTAAACTAAGAGGTGAACCAATTGTGAGCTACTCCCTGTATTCCCTAATGGTCCAACTTCTGGAGCAATATGTTGTGATCAACACAATCAAAAGCCTTAGTTAAATCAAAAAATATACCTAGCGTTTGAAACCTTTTGTTTAATGCGTCCAGTACCTCACAGAGAAAAGCGAATATAATATTTTCAATTGCTAAAATACTTCTAAAGCCGAACTGTACGTTTGATAGCAAATTGTGTGATATAAAATGATCAATTATCCTTTCATATATAGCCTTTTCAAAAACTTTAGCAAACACTGATCGGATAGAAACAGGTCTAAAATTTTCTACATTATCCTTTTCTCCCTTTTTATTAAGCAGCTTTACTACTGGGTACTTTAATCGTTCAGAAAACATCACAAATATGTCTAAATACAGGGATAATGTGCAACACAGTACTTCAATATTCTACTATGCACTCCATCATACCAATGAGAGTCCTTAGTCTTCAGTGATTTAATTATTGACTCAATCTGCCCCTTGGCTGTATCACAGAGAAGTATTTCAGATATCAATCTCTGAAAGGCATTTGTGAAGAGATCTATATGATTCCATGTAGAAACTAAATTTTTATTTAATTCGCCAGCTTTGGTCAGAAAATGATAGTTAAATACTGTATGTATATCTGATTTATCAATAACAGAAATATTTTTACTACTGTAGCAGCACCACCAACTAGGATAGGGAAAGTTAGTTCTGTGCGATGTTCAGAGCATGAGTTACAGTCAGATGCAGGCATACCAGCAGTTGCGAAGGCAAATAGATGCCAAAGGGGCGTAGTACTGCCAGAGAGGGCACACACAGCAGTTTCCATGGCGCAAGTCACAGGCAGAAGAGGGCCACTGGCCAACCTAAGTGTTATGTATATGTGACGCAAAGCAACACACTTGGCAAAACAGAGGTGCACAGCCGAATATAAATAGATGCCGTTTTCCAATGAGATTCATTGAAGTGTGACAGCTCTCCTGGACGGCAGGGCATGTCACCACTGGGCTACATGCAGCAACAGATGGGGCGCCAGCGTCCCAGTCCATGGAAGGTCGTTCGTTCGACCCTCTGAGGCCAACGCGGGGTCTGCAGCCAGCCAGCGGTGTGCCACTCTTTGGCTCACTACTTCGGGCAGTCGTATCGGCTCCTGACGCACACTGGAGATTTCCGAGGCGAGGGCTGCAGATTCGTACACCAGATCGCTGGTGGTCATTGCTGCCGCGTTCTCAGCTATGCCAGCGAGGAAGAAGCAGCAGCGGGGCTGGCCTACAGCTCCCAGCAGAGCAGCATAGAGTCAATGGTGATGGTGGACGCTGAGTCAGCTGCTGACGCAGCCATCCTGACATCATCGGAACTCAGTGGACTGGCCAAGGCCGGCACAACCAGTGTTGTGTTGCTGAGGCCGCTGGGCTGCTTCCTCAGCATCGCAGGGCTCCGTGACGCAGACGAGGTGAACGGAGAACTGTAGTGGTAACAAATAAATCATTTGGAAAGTTCTTGCTGAGTTTTAATACGGCACCTCCTGGCACCCAGACAATACATTTGGTACCTTCCCATTACATTTGGTCATCCTGATAGATTCAGTGGCAGAAGCTGCCACATCATTTGGTGTCAGAATAGCAGACGTCGTCTGTCCAGTACGACGTTAGAGCCCACCGCATGCATTACGGTCAAAAGATGTGGTGAGTGCTGACAAAATTGTTCCTTTTCGGTGTTGGACATTTTCTTTCTTTTTTGTTTTTTCGAGTATGGCTCCTGGCAAGCCATATTGTAGATGTTTTGCGTGGGCATAGTATTTTTTGTTGTCAGGGTGTTAGTGAATTTGGGGCAGTAAATTTTTTTTTTGTGGCATTTGATTATTTTTGCATTGGTTTATGATGATACTAAGTATGACGATACAGAGCTATAGGAAGTCAGATTATTCTTGTACTTAATCGTTTTGTTTTGGAACTAACTGTGAATGAAAGCAACATAATGGCAGAGTCAAGGACGTAAGGTGTGTCAGAACCAGAAGCGGTGCAGATTTTGATGGAAATGGTAGCGCAATTGATAGTGGACAATACGCAGTTGAGAAGCGAATTAGCATCTAGAAGTGAGCGGGAAACCGCATCTGGTCAGTCGTTGTTGCCTAGGATGCAGGAGATTGATCCAGCTGCCACAAGTTTGTTTATTCCGTTTTCTGGCAAGGCATCTGAGGATGTGCGTTCGTTTGTGGAGGACTTGGAGACTTCAGCGGTGATGAATGGTTGGTTACATATGAATGGTTGCTACATATAGCCAAGATTAGATTAACAGTGAAGAGAAAACATATGAAAGGTGTTCTGAGGCCTTAAGGAAGGCAGGACAGTTTAAGCAGTTAAAGGAAGGGCTTTTACAAATGTACAAGAAACAGAATAGCGCTCGGTACTGTAGGGAGAGGTTGAGTACAATGACAAAGAGACAGGGGGGCGGTGGAGAAATTTGCAGACAGGATAAGGGAAATTAATGAGTATACCTACGAGTTGGGTCAGAGCAATGAAGCAAATAATGTTCTGTTGCAGGAGGCCGAGCAAAGAGCACTTGATGTGTTTTTGAGAGGGTTACCGGCGCATACGTCACGGAAAGTGCGTGAAGGGACTCTGAAAGATCTGTATTCGGCCATTGAAGTGGCAATTCAATGTGAGAAAATAGACGTGGCAACAGGGGTACGTGAGAGGCAAACAGTATTTGCAGCGGGTATAAAATGTTATAAGTGTGGTCGTATGGGACATATGCAGAGGCAAACACTGTAAACATCCAATACTGTAAACCAATACTTTCAGAGTCAACACCTATAAGCAGTTCACTAACTTTATCTCTAATACCTCTTATATTTTGATGAAATATGCTAGTTCCTTCTCTACTTGGAAACATGACGTGCTCTGGAGGTGAGCCCTTTGTTAGAAGGACTTCCCTTAAGCAGGTATAACTATCAGCTGACTTAAAACTAAAGAAAGAAGAAAGATGCAGCTCTAACACCAACTGCTACAGGAATTTTTCCATAAGTGATCCCACCACCACCCACAAGACTGCCACCTATAAGCTTTGAAGCTTTGTCGACCTCCCCTACCCATACTTATTGAGTTGCAGGCCATGACTAGTGAAACGCGATCTACTCATAGACTCAGCTGGCACCACTGCTACGTGACCGACGCCCTCTGCCATCAGTGCCTTCTCCAGTCCCATGTTAACGCACCTTACAGCCGCATTAAGAGGAGGCCGACTATGATGCTGAAACAGTTGCACAAAATGCACATTAGTGCCACTAGTATGAGAGGCTATCTTTACCAGTTCACCATTACATCATATTCCCTGTCCCTATCAAAAAGTCTTTCTACTCTGTTGGTTGACCTGTTTCCCTTTTAACAATATTCGAAACTGTATTAATTTTATAATTGGAGACCCTAATCTCAGACATAATGCACTTACTTTTGAACTTTTTAATAATTTTTCTCAAAACAGTGCAGTATTTTTTAAATTTTTGGCTGTTTCTCGGTCATTACTCGTACATTTAATAAGCCATGTCTATTTAGCTGTTTTTTTTACAATTATGTTTAACTGTTTTCTTAGAGAAACTATTTTGAAATATACTCACAAAGGTTTCATGAAATAGGTTAAATTTCAAATTAACATCAGATTTCTTGTACACCTCATCCCAATCTAGCTGTTGCAAGCTCTCCCTAAAATATACAGTTGTTAAATCGTTAACTGAACACACTATTTTGAAGAACTACTTTGCATTGTTGTATGGAAATATTTCATATACTGAAACTAGCTGTAAAGGACGATAAAAAAGACCTTTTTAACCCAAAAAGTTTTTATTTGGTTAAATTTATCTTGGTCTTTGAAAACATCATTTATCAGTGTGCTGCTTTCCTGTACTACCCGAAGAGGAAATCAAATAACTGATATAAAATTGGAAGATTCAAGTAATACTTCAAATCAATCTTTTTGTCATACTCTTTCAGAAAATCTACATTGAAATATCCACAAACAATAGTTTGTGTTCCTCTGTCTGACAGAGAGCACAATAAACAATCCAAGTTTTTCAGAAATAGTGGAGAATTTCTCAATGGGGACCGGCACACAGCTACAGTTACAGAAATACAATTATTTAGTTTAGGCTTGTAGTCACTTGTTTCTATATGTTGCTCTACACAAAATTTCTTAGTTTCTAAATTTTTCACAATATGATAAATTTTAACATATATGGCAACTCCTCTTCTTTCCATAGTGTCTCTACTTTCATGAACTGAAAGCTTATATCCACCTACATTTACCTTTATGATGTTCAGACACGCACAGTACATCCATTCCATCCTCAGTTTCCAAATCTTCTAATCAAACAAGAATTTCGTCCACTTTTTTTTCTAATCCCCTGATGTAATGATGGAACATAATATCATTTTTCACTGTAGTTTTATCAGAATCTTGTGATATACTAACATTATTGTTTACTTTTATTAAAATCTTGTGGTATTTTAAAATGTCTAGTACCTGCCTGTCTGACAAGGGCAGGTCACGAAGTTTGGATCATAGATTTACTTCAATCTTTGTACACCCTTAATATAATGTACAAGTAGTAAGGTGCGCTACTTTAGCAATTTCGAGAAAATCGCAAGAATAAATAGTTCAAATGGCTCTGAGCACTATGGGACTTAACTTCTGAGGTCATCAGTCCCCTAGAACTTAGAACTACTTAAACCTAACTAACCTAAGGACATCACACACACCCATGCCCAAGGCAGGATTCGAACCTGCGACCGTAGCCGGCGCGCGGTTCCAGATTGTAGCGCCTAGAACCGCTCGGCTACCCCGGCCGGCTCGCAAGAATACTTTTACATATGTACTACAGGTGCCGGACGTTACAATTCATGTTCAAGTGGTTACTACTTGCACATTATGTTGTGTTAACGGTCTAGCAAAGGTGTATAAAGTTTGAAGTAAATCCGTTATCCCAACGTCGCGGCTTCCCCTTGTGAGCTTCTCATTAAGCTTAATTTCATTCAATGTTGAATTATTGGACACCGATCTTAGCCTAAAAAATAAGTACTCCTATGAATACCCCTCTCTTAAAGTTTTTCTATCATCCCAGTCAAGTTACCCTTCCCTTTCATATTGAGATGCAGACCATGCCTTGTGAACTCCCGTCTACCCATACTATCAACAGGAATCAAACCCAAGCCTGACAAAGTACACCATGTGATTAAAAATATCCGGACACCTAGCTGAAAATGACGTACAAGTTCGTGGCGCCCTCCATCGGTAATGTTGGAATTCAATGTAGTGCTGGCCCACCCTTAGCCTTGATAACAGCATCTACTCTCAGAGGGATACGTTCAATCAGGTGCTGGAAGGTTTCTTGGGGATTGACAGCCTATTCTTCACGGAGTGCTGCACTGAGGAGAGCTATCGATGTCGGTCGGTGAGGCCTGGCGCGAAGTCAGCGTTCCAAAACATCCCAGAGGTGTTATATAGGATTCACATCAGGACTCTGTGCAGGCCAGCCCATTACAGAGATGTTATTGTCGTGTGACCACTCCGCCACAGGTCGTGCATTATGTACAGGTGCTCGATCGTGCTGACAGATCTGTAAGTAGGCTGTTTAGATTTTTATATTGGTAACGCCACGTAGCGCTCTGTATGAAAATCACTGGCTGTGCTGTGTGCAGTCTGTGGCTGGTTTGCATTGTTGTTGGCTATTGTAGTGTTGGGCTGTTGGCTGTTAACAGCGCGTAGCGTTGCGCACTTGGAAGTGAGCCGCCAGCAGTGGTGGATGTGGGGAGCGAGATGGCAGAGTTTTGAGAGCGGATGATCTGGAGACAGACAGTAAATTTGTAGTATTGGATATCGTGGACTTATATATATTTATTATCACTTTTGAATACTATTAAGGTAAATACATTGTTTGTTCTCTATCAAAATCTTTCATTTGCTAACTATGCCTATCAGTAGTTAGTGCCTTCAGGAGTTTGAATCTTTTATTTAGCTGGCAGTAGTGGTGCTCGCTGTATTGCAGTAGTTCGAGTAACGAAGATTTTTTGTGAGGTAAGTGATTTGTGAAACGTATAGGTTAATGTTAGTCAGGGCCATTCTTTTATAGGGATTTTTTTGAAAGTCAGATTGCGTTGCGCCAAAAATATTGTGTGTCAGTTTAGTGTTGACCAGAATAGGTAAAGAGCGAAATGTCTGAGTACGTTCAGTTTTGCTCAGCTGTCTGAAAAGCAAATAATGTAAGAGGTTTATCAGCACAGTAATTCAATAATTTTTCTAAGGGGACGTTTCATATGTTGACCCTTAGCCGAGGACACCTCACGGGAATCTTCTGATTTTTTCTTGTAGTTTGTGTAATTGGTGTAGCTATTGTTTATTGCTAGCGCGTAATTGTAGAGAGAATTTCCTTTGTAGTTGCAGTTTTTCATTGTTGTACAGTAAAACAGTTGTGGCATGCATGTAGATTTGCACCAAGTATTTCGCAGCTGCGCTTGCAATTAACTAGTTATTATTTTCAGTGCTATGTTAATGTGTTTTCTTATTTTTCTCTTCAAATTGTGCTTTTCTGTGTTGTTGTGTGAAATATTGTGACAATAATGGCGTGCAAAAAACGTAATACTAGGCTCCAAAGTAAACTGAGAAATGACAGTGAAGACGAAAGCAGTGTGTTAGCGCCACCGTGTAATGAATTAACTAATGTTCAAACTAGTAATTTGGTAATTGTGCATAGGGAAATGGAGCGGGCGGCAAATAATGGCGTAGACAGTGAAACAATTAGTGAACAGGGAAGCATTATCGATCGATCGGTCGGCAACAGAAACCCTCAGGAATCCGAAATGACAGGACACAATCTCGCAAATACTGTAGATTCAGGTTTTGGGTCCTCACCGTTTTCTCAAATAAGTCAAGACACATTTTCTACTCGTCAAAATGTGAATGTTGCCGGTGCAAATGCACTGCCGAAAAGCATAGAGAAACAGATTCCAGTCACTAATACATTATAATTGCAATGAATGCAACAAATGAAACAAAATCAGAGGCAAACACAGCAACAGTTAGACACAATGGAACAAAATCTTCAAAAGTTAGACACAATGGAACAAAATCAGAGACAAACGCAGCAAAAGCTTCAAAAGTTAGACACAATGGAACAAAATCTTCGGAAGTTAGACGCCACACTTGAACAAACACGTGAAGATTTAACTACTGAGTTACATAACATCGAATCGAAATTTCAAAAAGTGTGTAATGACGTAAAAACACAAATTTGTGAGCATTTTCAACCTATTTTTTCACGGCATGAAAATGCATTACAGAATCACGAAGCAGCCATAAACGAACTGCAAACTATTGTTCATGAAAATCATGAGACCTTGTGGGCTAAAATTGTCTCAGTTGCATCTACCGAGTCGGTTACGCTACTTGTAAAAACTCAGGAAAACTTAAAGGACACAGTAGATACCCTGAAAATTGGTTCAGAAAGACACATGGAGGAAATTAGTTCATTATCAGATAAAGTAGTTGAACTTTCGGATCAGCTAAATAATTTCTCTATGAAGGTAGATGATAATCTGAATGACACAAAACCGGTAGTCTTTAATGACACAGCAGAGTGCAAACAAATTAGGAAATTCAAACAACATCAGAATCAAATTAATACGCAACACCAAAGAGAAATCCGGGAAGTACAAGATCAGTTGGCACAGGTAATACAAGAATTACATATTTTAGAGGACACTCGCACTCCAATACGGGAAGAGGGACATAGAAATACAGAACACCCACTAAATAATAACACAGCGCATTTCGGAAATTATGAAAGAAATTGGCAAGATGCACCGAATTTTGAAATGGAACCGCTGAAACGACGTAACAATGACCGACATGAGACTCGCCGACACGATGATTTTGACTATAAGCTGTTCATTACTACACATAAATCCAAAACATTTAAGAATTCTGGCAACGACATTCATCCACAAGCGTGGCTCCATCAATTCTCTCATTGTTTTCCTCCCAACTGGCCATTAGAGCACAGATTAGAATGTATGTGTGGCTACTTGGAGAATGAACCAGCTGAAAGAATGCGATCGGTCATTCACGATTGTCACAGTGAAGGAGAATTTTATCATGCCTTCCTCTCAGCATATTGGTCTCAAGCTACACAAGACCGAGTAAAACATAGCATAATAATGATGAAACATTTCGAACAATCTGAATTTTCCAGTCTTGTGAAATATTTTGAAGACATGTTGCACAAGAATCAGTACCTGTCAAACCCATATATCCCCTCAGAACTCATCCGCATTTGCTTAATCAAATTACCTGAACATTTACGACATATTATTTTGGTAGGACGTAACAAAGGCGACGTTGAAGCTTTTCAGGGACTCTTACAAGAATTAGAAATTAACACTGACAAATTCTCGACCTGTGAAATTTTTTATATGAGACTGTCACTGTAGTGCAAACTGGTGTCGTAAATATTTCGGTAAGGAAGGTAGGTCACTGTAAGCACCCAGCTGTGCAACAGTCGCCTGGAAAAAAGCCATTAGTGTGTGCCTTTCAAAGGCACAGGTGGAGAAAAATGGAGGTCATTATCCTCGCTATTGACATTTCTTTGTAGAAAGCATCGCAAATACGACACGCTCAAACTTGAAAACATATGATTATACTGTGGGGCTCTTAATTTTGATATTCACTAAAATGCGTAATGAAATGATGAGAAACATTTTACATCTATTGTCTTTCTAGTTGAGAGTTTGCTCATTTTGTTTAATATCTAGATTCTAGCTGCACTGCAGCATTGGTTAAAATAGAATTTTATAGATGTACTAATATAGATATTTTATGCCTACAGATCCACTTAAAAAAAACGAAGGAGCACAAAAAGACATTTTCCTTCACAGGAATTGCATACAGAATTTTCTTTTCAAGTACATGGTAATATTTTTTTTTACAACAAGTTGTTGTGGTCCACCACTTTAATGACATAGACACTAAGATGTGAATAGACATTTCCCTTATCTGCATTGTTGTCTCTAGTGTACTATTTTTTCTGCTTGTGAGTTTGTCATGTTTAGATATAAGTTATTACATTTACTGCTGCTTGCTTTGCCAATTTCCATTTTTTTCTCATTGCTGTTTGCGCTAATTGTTTTGTGCTGCTGCATTGCGTTGTCCCTTAGTTTAGCATCTGAGCTCAGTAGATTTAAGTTAGCTTAAGAGGGGGTAGACTACATAAGAAACTAACTGTGATGAATTGGAAGAAATGCAATGAGAAGCTATAAGGAAATGGTTTGGCCAAAAAAGTTGTGTACAGTGGAGAAAAAATTATTTTTGAAAGAGGATGTGAACAGAATACAGAAAGCATGCTTGGATAGGATTTCTTTTGGCTGGAGCAAATGTTGAAATAAGAGGGACGATATATGGAATGAAGTTTTGGGTTGAACTGTAGTACCAAATGTTACACTGAAAACAAACCCTGTCCTTTCCTTTTGTGTTATCCCACTATGTGTTGTGTACCCTTGTGTATTTGTTTTCTTCCTGTCTCTGTGTACTGTTTCATAGAATTTTTTTCTCTTCTAATATTAAGCTACATTCACTATGATGAGGAATACTGTTACCCTCAAATATAATTTGCATTAATAATATGTTATTTACTTTGTAAAGATGTTTAGACATTATTTATTCTGTTTTGTTTTAATGCTCATGTGTGAAGTTGATGTTTCAAAAGTTATTCTGATGTTTTATGTATGTACTTATGTCATAATTCCTGTAACACTGATGTATATGTATATTTCTATTCTTTTGTAAAGCCTGTGTTACTACAAATGTTATCTGTACTGTTATGTTATTTAATTATGTATTTTGTACCTTTGTAATTGTATTCTTATGTTGTAAATTTATAATTGTATAGACACCAGTTCTTCAAATTAAGTTACATTTCACTGCATATGTTTCTGTTGGTCATAGTAATGCACAATATATGAGAAGTTGGGACTGTTAGTGTTTGCACGTGTGTTAATAATTCAGCAAGGGACTGGATAACAGCATTGCTGGTTCTAAGGACATTTAAAAAAATTTTTTGTGAGTGCACAAGTGGTGGTTCACGGACTTGCTATATTGTCCACAAGACTCTTCGATGGTGATTGTGCACCTACACAGTCGCAACGGATGGCTGCTATCCATCTCTACAAGGACTACAGTGGGTCTACACCTTTGATGACTCAGCAATACCATTATTCCTACAAGGACTACAGTGGGTCTCCACCTCTGGTGGCCCACCAATACTATTATTTCTACAAGGACTGCAGTGGGTCTGCTCTGTGATGACCTACCTACCAATATTCTTCAACACTTCGACTGACGCTGCTGTGGGTTTGCTCTGTTGTGGCCCATTACCTGTCTGCATGTCGAGAGTCAGCACTGTCTTTCCGTTGGAAGGACAACACTACTTCTTCAAGATTGCTTGGAAATCTACTACTTCCGTGTGCATTCTCTTTTACTGCTCAGACTCAGAGAAAAACAAACACTGCAATTTTACTGTGATGGATGATCAGGACTGTCTTTATGGACTGCGAGAAAATTTTATCTTTTGACCAACATTGTATCGATAAGTGTGTGCATTTGATATCTTTGTTATTGTAATTATGAAAAATTTTATCAAATCATTATTGGCCACTGCCCAAAACAAGTTGTAACATTTTTTGTGGGGAGCATGGGGGCTATGTAAGTAGGCTGTTTCGGTTTTTATATTGGTAACGCCACGTAGCGCTCTGTATGAAAATCACTGGCTGTGCTGTGTGCAGTCTGTGGCTGGTTTGCATTGTTGTTGGCTATTGTAGTGTTGGGCTGTTGGCTGTTAACAGCGCGTAGCGTTGCGCACTTGGAAGTGAGCCGCCAGCAGTGGTGGATGTGGGGAGTGAGATGGCGGAGTTTTGAGAGCGGATGATCTGGAGACAGACAGTAAATTTGTAGTATTGGATATCGTGGACTTATATATATTTATTATCACTTTTGAACACTATTAAGGTAAATACATTGTTTGTTCTCTATCAAAATCTTTCATTTGCTAACTATGCCTATCAGTAGTTAGTGCCTTCAGTAGTTTGAATCTTTTATTTAGCTGGCAGTAGTGGTGCTCGCTGTATTGCAGTAGTTCGAGTAACGAAGATTTTTTGTGAGGTGAGTGATTTGTGAAACGTATAGGTTAATGTTAGTCAGGGCCATTCTTTTATAGGGATTTTTTTGAAAGTCAGATTACGTTGCGCCAAAAATATTGTGTGTCAGTTTAGTGTTGACCAGAATAGGTAAAGAGCGAAATGTCTGAATACGTTCAGTTTTGCTCAGCTGTCTGAAAATCAAATAATGTAAGAGGTTTATCAGCACAGTAATTCATTAAGTTTTTCTAAGGGGACGTTTCAGATGCAATCGTCATCCCCGAATCGCTCTTCAACAGTAGGAAGCAAGAAGGTGTATGAAACATCAATGTAGGCCTGTGCAGTGATAGTGCCAAGCAAAACACAACGGGTGCAAGCCCCCTTCATGAAAAACACGACCACACCATAACACCACCACCTCCGAACCTTACTGTTGGCACTACACACGCTGACAGATGTTCACCGGGCAGTCACCATACCTACACCCTGCCAAGGGATCGCCACATTGTGTACAGTGATTCGTCACTCCACGCAACGTTTCCCCACTGTTCAGTCGTCCAATGTTTACGCTCCTTACATCAAGCGAGGCGTCGTTTGGCATTTATCAGCGTGATGCGTGGCTTATCAGCACGACCATGAAATCCAAGTTTTCTCACCTCCGGCCTAACTGTAATAGTACTTGCAGTGGATCCTGATGCAGTCTGGAATTCCTGTATGATGGTCTGGATAGACGTCTGTCTGTTACACATTATGATCCTCTTCAACTGTCGACGGTCTCTGTCAGTCAAGAGACCGGCCTGTACGTTTTTGTGCTGTACGTGTCCCTTCACGTTTCCACTTAACTATGACATCGGAAAAGGTGGACCTAGGGATGTTTAGCAGTGTAAAAATCTCGCGTACAGACGTATGGCACAACTGACACCCAGGCACCTGACCATGTTCGAAGTCAGTGAGTTCCTCGGAGCGCCCAATTCTGCTCTCTCACGACGTCTAATGACTACTGAGGTCGCTGATATGGAGTACCTGGCAGTAGATGGCAGCACAATGCACCTAATATGAAAAACGTATGTTTTTGGGGGTGTGCGGATACTTTTGATCACATAGTGTAGACGCCCGAAGCAGGTGATCTAACTCCATATTGATCTTCACGACAGAGCTGTTCAATTGGAGCCGATCATATCGCATGAAAGCCGAACGAAGCCAAAATTTGTATGGTCCGCTGCAGATGCTATTTTTACCAGATCAAACTCAATATTATAGCCCTGATCCCTGTCAATACTGTTTTCTGCTTCAGCCACTATCACAACACGATCCTGCTTTGTAAAACCCTTGCACAATGATCCCACGTCTTCTATCGCTTGGCTAAGACGAGCACTAACCTAAAAAAACATGTGATATAGTACGTGTTACCTAATTTGTCATGCAATATCTGTCCTATACCTCTTCCATGGCTACTACGTAACAACAGAATTTTCCGTTTACCTGCTACTTTTTTTGAAGCAGTTGGTTTCCTGGTGAAAGTGAACCCTCCTTCATTCCTTTCTGCTTGCCTGAGTCATATACAGCTTTCGTCTCACGTCATGAATGTCTTAGTCACTTCTTATCCTCTTCCTGATCCAAATGAGCAATAAGAAAACGCGAAGCAAATTAAAGCCTCTTCCATACATATTTAGTACTGCACCTCCGATATGACTCTGAGGGTCACATAAATTATACGGAGCTACTTCTCCTACAAACTGAAAAACGTGCGTTATAGTGACCGGAATGTAAAGTGACATATTTATTCAGATGTAGTGCACTCCATTGTCCCGGGGATCAAACGCTGTCCTGACTTTTGTAGTCACTTCACGTTGTGACCCATTGGTCACTTAATATAAATCGAGAGCTGTGTCACGCAGATTTCCCATGGGAAGTTTGTCGTGACAGTGTGCTTCAGCAACGCAGCTCTCTGTTCTTGTGTCCTGAGCTCTCGCTGAAACTTACGCTTAAGCGGGCTATAACGGGGCCACTGGAATAATATACTCGCCGTTATTGTCCTTAACCGTCTATTACCACATAGGCACTGCATTACGTCAGTCTGATTGCCGTCGAGAGAAAAATTCAGCATATTTGTGCCCCACGATGAGGGAATTTTTCGATCTTTTTTTCCATTCACTGCAAGAGGCGGAATAATTCTGCGGCGGGAGGCGGCATTCCGAGTATTTTTTTGCGCCCCCGCGTGGCATACTGATCTTTATTAGCCGGCAGTGCCATGATTAGCGCGACTCTGCTGGGCCGGGCCATGTCGCTAACGAAGCTCGCGCTGGCGCCAGTGTGGTCGCGGTGTAAACCGCAAAATATTGCCATCGCCTGTGCCAGCGCCGCGGGTTGCCTACGCCAGGGGGCCCGTTTACACGCGCGACCGCGGTATTTGGGGCATTCCAGCGCACACGTCGTAATCACCACAGCACAGGACTAAATCACAAGCCTGGGGGCCGCGGCACCTAAAGGATTTCAATGTCGCTATTACATGTTACGTGAAACGGGCGTACCAGATGTAGCTCAAGCGTCAGTTTCCAGTGAGACTAAACAATTCGTGCCCTTAAGCGATTGTTCGCTATTTGGGGAGCAAAATAACTGATGATGGTCGAAGTAGAGAGGATATAAAATGTAGACTGGCAATGGCAAGGAAAGCGTTTCTGAAGAAGAGAAATTTGTTAGCATCGAGTATAGATTTAAGTGTCAGGAAGTCGTTTCTGAAAGTATTTGTATGTAGTGTAGCCATGTATGGAAGTGAAACATGGACGATAAATAGTTTGGACAAGAAGAGAATAGAAGCTTTCGAAATGTGGTGCTACAGAAGAATGCTGAAGATTAGATGGGTAGATCACATAACTAATGAGAAAGTATTGAATAGGATTGGGGAGATGAGAAGTTTGTGACACAACTTGACCAGAAGAAGAGATCGGTTGGTAGGACATGTTCTGAGGCATCAAGGGATCACCAATTTAGTATTGGAGGGCAGCGTGGAGGGTAAAAATCGCAGAGGGAGGCCAAGAGATGAATACACTAAGCAGATTCAGAAGGATGTAGGTTGCAGTAGGTACTGGGAGATGAAGAACCTTGCACAGGATAGGGTAGCATGGAGAGCTGCATCAAACCAGTCTCAGGACTGAAGACCACAACAACAAAAGCGATTGTGCCAAACTCAACGTGGTTTAGAATCATGAAAAATATTTTTAGCCCCTTCAGCTCTTTCCATTTATAGTTCCACTGCAGTGGAGGACTTTTAAGTACATTTACGGCTCCTCAACTTCCTTTCTGCACCCTTTCTCCCTCAGCACCGTCTCCCACTCCTGTTCCCTCTGTTCTCCAGCTCTCTCTCCGTCCAGCTCTCACTCTCCCAGCTCTCCCTCCCTCCAACTCTCTGTCTTTCATAGCAGGTCTCTCTCTTCCCCCATGGTCTCTCTCTCCCTCCAGCTCTCTCTCAGTCCAGCTATCTCTCTCTCTCTCTCTCTCTCTCTCTCTCTCCCTCTCTCCCTCTCCCTGTTCCTCTCCCTCTCTCTCTCCCTCTCTCTCTCTCTCTCTCTCTCTCTCTCTCTCTCTCTCTCTCTCTCTCTCTCTCTGCCGGCCGCTGTGCTCGAGCGGTTCTAGGCGCTTCTGTCCGAAACCACGCGGCTACTACGGTCGCAGGTTCGAATCGTGCCTCGGGCATGGATGTGTGTGTTGTCCCTAGGTTAGTTAGGTTTAAGTAGTTCTACTTCTAGGGAACTGATGACCTCAGATGTTAAGTTCCATAGTGGTTAGAACTGTTTTCTTTCTCTCTCTCTCTCTCTCTCTCTCTCTCTCTCTCTCTGTCTCTCTCTCTCTCTCCTTCTTCTTCTCTCTCTCTCTTGTCTATCTTATCTCTCCACCTCCCCCCTTCCGATCGCCCACTTAGTGGTAACTGGCTGGGTGTCTACACAGTCGTCATAGTGAATTGCTGTGAGCATCCCCTGCGAAACTGTCTCAAAATTTCGCTTCACTGGATCCTGGTGTCTCAACACCTACATTCCACAATTTACCTTTTGCTGTATGGCGAAGTGTAATTCTAGCAGGAATTAGATTCACCCTTCTCTACTCCATTTGCGAAAAGTGCTTGGGAAGGAAGACTGTTAATTTCGTGAAACGTATTTGAAGGCTATACATTGCTTGTGTTATCTTGTGCCGGCCGTAGTGGTCGTGCGGTTCTAGGCGCTGCAGTCTGGAGCCGAGCGACCGCTCCGGTCGCAGGTTCGAATCCTGCCTCGGGCATGGATGTGTGTGATTCCTTAGGTTAGTTAGGTTTAATTAGTTCTAAGTTCTAGGCGACTGATGACCTCAGAAGTTAAGTCGCATAGTGCTCGAAGCCATTTTTTGCGTTATCTTGGAACTTGACAAGACACAACGCTTTTTTCCTTATTTTCTCTATTTCCTGTGATATTCCTACGTGGCAACGGTGCTAGACTCAGGAGCAATAGTTAACAATTGGTCGAAGTAGGGTTTTATAAATTACGTCTTTTTTATGGATGAATTAAAATTTCTCAGGTTGCTTTGCATGAGTCTGACTGGCATTTTTACTTTTTACTTTAGTTCACTCCAGAGTGCTATTCCCAAATACTTTACGCCTGTTTTCAGCTAGCTGAATTAAACTTGTCCCTTCTGACTAACAGGTTCCTTCTGTTTGTTTCTTACTCTTGCATTCATCTCCCTATTAAGTTACACTTTTTTTCATTTCTTCTTTTTCTGTTTCATCATATTTTCTTGACTATGGATCATTATCTACGAGGAGCGTTCAGTAAGTAATGCGACACATTATTTTATGAATACCATATTATGCCTCATTCTTTTGGCTACAAAATACTATTTTTCACAATAAGCTCCTTGTGCCACGTTACAGGAGGGCCAGTATGCACTCACTGTACCATTCTGCTGTTCAACGTCGGTATCACCATGGAAGTCGGAATGTCTAGATCCGGATTGTACGGTTGATAAGGAAGAAGAGTCGACTGTTCTGTGAGCTCTTCTCGAGTGCGCAGATATTCGACAAATAATTGTCACTATCAATCTCGTGAAGCTCAAGTAATTCCTCTCGGATGATCATTTCTTGCACTTCATTGTCCTCTGTTAGGCGGAGAGGAACCCAGAAGACAAATATCTTTGAGTATCACAAAAGGTGGACGAATTTGTCAGCATTACCAACAGAGGCATCCAGTTAGCAGCAAGGTATTTGACTGTGATCCGTCGATCACCTCGAATGGCAGATTTTTTCAACGTCTTCGAACTAGAGTATCTGAACGTACAAACACTGAAGGAGTCACACCTCTGTGAGGCCGGCCGGTACATGGGAGATCGGACAGGTTTGCACGACCTTGTTGCGATGATAACAGACGCCTCGCCCAACGACCCTCCGTGATTTTGGTCACTGGCAGAGCTCCGTAGAGATTCTGCAAGCACCTATGAATATCTATGATGCTCCGGTTTTCCGCCAAAAGAAATTCAACGATAGTTCTCTGCTTGGAACTGACCTCTCCATTACAGATGCCATTCTGAAGACTGCGTATACTGCCATCACGTATCGGAACTTCATGAAACCGTAGGAGCCGCAGCGGGAATATTTCTCGATGTTCCGCAACAAATTCCGTATTTTTTCAACCGAAACTGGCCGATAAATAATGTGCTGTATTACGTATTGAACGCTCCTCGTACAGTAATTATCAGATGTCCACTTTCTACTTTAAAAATGGTTCAAATGGCTCTGAGCACTATGGGACTTAACATCTGAGGTCATCAGTCCCCTAGAACTTAGAACTACTTAAACCTAACTAACCTAAGGACATCACACACATCCATTCCCAAGGCAGGATTCGAACCTGCGACCATAGCGGTCGCGCGATTCCCGGCTGAAGCGCCTAGAACCGCTCGGCCACTTCGGCCGGCGTCTTCTTTAAATCGTAACAAACGGTGTTGCATCTAGAGGATAGTGTACCAAGAAACACTTGGTTTTTTGGTTACTAATTCACTCTAGTGACAAGTTTTAGATGCACATGAAGGAATACGAGTAGAGACTGCCACAAGCAGTTTCCACGATTTTCAACAGTATTTGTTGTTCTTATAAACGAGGTTACGTTTTGCGCAGCATTTGTAAGTACTTCGCCTTCTGCACATTTAAGTGGCATGTGATATATTAAAGCTATTTAGAACATACTATTAATTTTTCAGGTACAGAATTTTGTGGTGAGTAAAATGCTATACGATTTCAGAACCACTCACATAACATGTCATACTTTGTCCGTCGTGTATTATCTTAAGAACATTTGATACTTGTAAATGAACTGACTTCCTTTAATAGCTTAACAATGGAAATTAGTGTTAGTTTCCAATAGCTTCTTATTCAAAATGTATTGAACTTGTAACTGGTTTTTATAATATTTCTGCTTCATTTGATTTCACTTACTGATTACTGGTGTGTAGCAGGGTAATAATGTAACATGTTGTTGTTGTTGTGGTCTTCAGTCCTGATACTGGTTTGATGCAGCTCTCCATGCTACTCTATACTGTGCAACCTTCTTCATCTCCCAGTACCTTTAAGTAGAGATGGGGCCCCTCCAAGCCCGCACCAACGTGGTGACCAAACCAAATGTTCTACTGTCACCTCCGTAAACATGTTAGTTGTCTAGTAAGTGGATCACAGGATGCTGGGCTGTGACGTTGTCCGTGCGTCTGGGTAAGACTACGCATTAACACTGTCCGTCAGGTGATAGACAGTGGACGAAACGCGAGTGAGGGTAGCGATTTGAAGAGCGTGGGGAAAAAAGTGCCATGGCTCGTGCCGTGGGAAAAAAACTTCTGCGACAGTGGGATGGGTAGTAAGAGCAGTAGTGGCTTACTAGCTGCGATGTACCTACTGCAACCTACATCTTTCTGAATCTGCTTAGTGTATTCATCTCTTGGTCTCCCGCTACAATTTTTACCCTCCACGCTGCCCTCCAATGCTAAATTTGTGATCCCTTGATGCCTCAGAAAATGTCCTACCAACCGGTCCCTTCTTCTAGTCAAGTTGTCCCACAAAATCCTCTTCTCTCCAATCCTATTCAATACCTCCTCATTAGTGATGGGATCTACCCATCTAATCTTGAGCATTCTTCCGTAGCACCACATTTCGAAAGCTTCTATTCTCTTTTTGTCCGAACTATTTATCGTCCATGTTTCGCTTCTATACATGGCTACATTCCATACAAATACTTTCAGAAACGACTTCCTGACACTTAAATCTATACTCGATGTTAACAAATTTCTCTTCTTCAGAAATGTAACATACAGACGATTAAATACACTATTGACAAGATTTTCTGAATTGCAAAGCTTAGAAATTTCAATGAAATCTTTGTTGCTGGATACACGGCCACCTCTCACTATGGAACATGTTCTCATATTTGGAAAACCTTAATTTTCCCGAGTAATTTTTGTAACTTCAGTGAAAGATTGCAGCTCTTAAAAAGTGGATGCCTTCGTTTAAAACTGGGAATATATATCCATCACTGTAATTACACTGCAGCAGACTCTACTTTCACTTTCTTTTCCGTCCTAAATCAGCGTCTACTCTTTTACTTCTCTTGTGCCTTTCGATTTCCTAAGCATCTGTTTATAAACAAAATGTACCCCTTTGTAGTTTAGTTCACTGTATAACTTTCTGTCTCTTCACCTAGTCCTCTTACATTCCACGCCGGCAGTCAGAGGCGTCCTTTTTTAACGGGTTGCCATCTTATGGCTACAAAATGGTTCAAACGGCTCTAAGCACTATGGGACTTAACATCTGTGGTCATCAGTCCCCTAGACTTAGAACTACTTAAACCTAACTAACCTAAGGACATCACACACATCCATGCCCGAGGCAGGATTCGAATCTGCGACTGTCGCGGTCGCGCGGTTCCGGACTGAAGCGCCTAGGACCGCTCGGCCACAGTGACCGGCCTCTTATAGCTACGTGGCAAGAAAATTTTTTCTTTGAAGGGGTGGGGTATTTGGTTTTCACCTCGAAGCAGTGGCTTCCTCCTTGTTTTACCCTAGAGAGACAGCGTTATACCGAGCTGCCATTGTGGTCTTCACCACAATCCTAGCAAAGAATCCTTAGTTTCTACTAGCTGCTTCAGCTGGATTGAGGCTTTTTAAAGAGCTGCTACTCGTACATCACTCCCCCGGTTTCCTGGCTTCTTCAAGTCTGCTAGCACGGTATTTAGAAAGAACGATGTCCGTTTATTGACGTGGAATGCTAGAGACCTCCAACCATGGTGTGGTAGAGGCCTCCAACTAGCAATAGATTATGTTTTAACGAACAACGAAATTAGTAAACAAATACAAGGTGTGAGAGTCGTCTGTGGTGGTTACACATATTCTGATCACTTTCTGCTAATCCGTAGAGTAGCTTTGTATCCAAAGTGGGAAAAGGAGGCGAACAAAACACACACAAAAAAGTAAAATGCATTGAAGAAGTTTTTTTTATATCAGTCTTCAGATTGGTTAGGTGCGGTCCACCACCCTCTCTTGTGCCATCCTCTTCACCTCAGAGTAGACTTGCACCCAACATCCCCAGACATTTGTTTGATATATTACAGTCTGTCTTCTCCTAGAATCTTTCTCCTCTACAGATCGCTCAACATTCCTCGATATCTTAATACATGCCCTGTTATCTTTCCCTTCTTCCCATCAATGACCCTCTCCTCTGCGTTTCCGAATAAGTCTATGAAGTATATTTAGAAGACTAGAGGGACAAGAGATCTCTAATGCAGAAGACTAACTAAGTACATCAGGAAATAGGTAATTAATAGACTGGGTGTTTCAGATGTGATGGTCAATAAGCTCCAGTAAACATGGGTCCACAAATCAACCGTTTTCGAGATACAACACATTATCTGTTGTGGTTCATCAGTGACAAAGTACACATGGCATCTACGAGGGTTGGAACTTTAATTGTGGCAACCATTTATTTACAGCTCGTACAAAATAGATACGTGTTTCGAAGTTTTACTGACCTTCAAAGTAGTCACTTGCATTCTGTATAACCCGTTGCCAGCGATGTGGAAGTCGTAGAATACTCTTAGCAGTGCCAGTTGTGTTGACAGTTCGAGCGGCGTGGGCTATTGCCTGACGAATTTGTAGCAGTTCTGAAGCGAACGCCGTGAAGTGTTTCCTTCAGTTTAGAAATCGAGACGAACTCACTAGGGCTTTAGTCAGGAAAGTGCAGTAGGTGGTATAGCACTTAGCAGCCCCATCAGTCAAACAAATCAGTAACAGCACTGTACGTGCTTAATTTGTCCTGCAAAATAATGGTCAGGTCCTGCAGAAAGTTTCATCACTTCTGTCTCTAAGCTGGTCATAGGATGTGTTCCAAAAATGAACAGTATAGATACAGAAGTGATACTTTCTGCAGGACCTGACCATTATTTTGCAGGACAACGCTCAAGCACATACAGTGCAAGCTGTTACTGATTCGTTTGACTGACGGGGCTGCTAAATCCTAATCACGTACTGCACTCCCCTTATTTAAGCCCTCGTGAGTTCGACTCAATTTCTAAATTGAGGGTAACACTTCACGGCGTTCGCTTCAGAACTGCTACAAATTCGTCAGGCAATAGACCAAACCGCTCGAACTGTCAACACAACTGGCACTGCTAAGAGTATCCTCCGACTTCCACATCGCTGGCAACGGGTTATACACAATGCTGGTGACCACTTTCAAGGTCAGTATAACTTTGAAACACGTATCTATTTTGTACAAGCTGTAAATAGATAGTTGCCACTATTAAAGTTCCAACCCTCGTATAAACGTTAAATCAAGTGTTCGAAATGTTAAATGGCTCAAAAGGCTCTGAGCACTATGCGACTTAACTTCTGAGGTCATCAGTTGCCTAGAACTTAGAACTAATTAAACATAACTAACCTAAGGACATCACACGCATCCATGCCCGAGGCAGGATTCGAACCTGCGACCGTATAGTGGTCGCACGGTTCCAGACTGTAGCGCCCAGAACCGCACGGCCACTCCGGCCGGCTCGAAATGTTATTCATGCGCCTGAATGCAACACTGAACTTATCTCTAAAATGAGTTGCGAAAGTTCTCAGGCAGTCCTGGGGAATTCTTGAAATGCTGATTGGCTGCTTCAATCTGCAAGCGTAATTTCTGAAGAGGGTGACCTCGGTATCGTAGACCAGGCTTTTGACGTGACGCCACACACAGAAACGCATGGGATTTAAGTCTGGAGACGTTGGAGGCTTTGGCACAGGCCCTTCCCTACCTATCCAATGTTGAACATGTCAGAATTAGAACCCGGCGCATTCGTAAATGAGAATGTGCTAGAGTACCGTCATGCATGAACTATACGTTCAAGCGTTGGTTCAGTGAGACATCGTCATGTGCATCTGGAAGTACACTATGCAGAAACCACATCTACTGTTGTACGGTTAGTCTCTGTGGCAGAAAGTATGGTCCAATTATGCAGTCTCCGAGCAGTCCCGCCCAGACGTTCAACAAATAACGCTGCTGATGTCAGTTAATACGTGTGTTGCATTGGGATTGACATCGGCACAAATGTGACAATTATGTTAGTTACAAATACCGTCACGGGTAAATCCAGCCTCATCCGTGAACATAATACTGCTTACAAACAGGGGATGCAGGTTATACTGTTGTTGCACCCATTGGCTGAAATTCTCTCTAGGAGGGATGTCTGCATTGTTGAGGGCTTGCTCCCTAGAGATGATATGGATAGCGTACTTGCCGATGAAAAAACCCGCAACACACTGCTATGACTCAGGACCGTTCTTGGGTAGCAATCCTCCTTGTTAAAGTACTCGGACGTTCGTGTACAATGCGTAACACCCTTTCCTCAACATCGGGTGTTACGTATCTGGATCGACCTTCTCATACGTGGTGTGAGAAGCTCCCGGTTCCTTTAAGGCGCTGATGTAACAGGCTATATGTACGCCTGTTGGGCTGCCTGTCGAGACGAAAAGCTTCTTCATACAATCGTGCAGCCTCAAGGGCACTGCCATTCACTTTGGCGTTCTCTTCATTGGTGTAACCTCTATCCATGGTGCCTTCACGTTCGTAACTGATTATGTTGTGCACGGAGGGGGAAAGGGAAGTAGTTGCGCATGCATAAACAGACAGTCGATCCTAAACCTTGAGATACCAACGTAATACCGTGGTTGTGTTGTTGTTGTGGTCCTCAGTCCTGAGACTGGTTTGATACAGCTCTCCATGCTACTCTATCCTGTGCAAGCTTCTTCATCTCCCAGTACCTACTGCAGCCTACATCTGCTTAGTGTATTCATCTCTTGGTCTCCCTCTACGATTTTTACCCTCCACGCTGCCCTCAAATACTAAATTGGTGATCCCTTGATGCCTCAGAACATGTCCTACCAACCGATCCCTTCTTCTGGTCAAGTTGTGCCACAAACTTCTGTTCTCCCCAATCCTATTCAATACTTCCTCATTAGTTATGTGATCTACCCATCTAATCTTCAGCATTCTTCTGTAGCACCATATTTCGAAAGCTTCTATTCTCTTCTTGTCTAAACTATTTATTGTCCATGTTTCATTTCCATACATGGCTACACTCCATACAAATACTTTCAGAAACGACTTCCTGACACTTAAATCTATACTCGATGTTAACAAATTTCTCTTTTTCAGAAACGCTTTCCTTGCCTTGGTATCCAGGGCATTTACAGTTGGTCCCCTGCTCCAATTAATGCAATACCTCGGCAACAGTTGATTTACAGACCCATGTTTATTGGAGCTTTTAGCTACTTTTGGCCTGTACTTTCCATGTGTCAAATATTGACTTTCACTTCTGAAACACTCTGTATGAACCGTTTAAAAATCTGTATCCAGATAGTTACCTTCGATCCTTTAGCGAAAAAAGTAAAATAAGAGGCATAAGGGTCTGGAACGGCAAAATACATAAAACTATAAAAGATAAGCATATAAAACCCTTTTACAGCCCCGTGAAGAAACATATAAGGCGGTATACAACTCTAAAAGCAGTGCGACTGAAGTCACGAACTTACCGAGGCATCAGCTAGAGAGGAATGTCTAAAATAAAATTCACGGGAGACAAGAAATGGCCTAAAAAATAATGGTACAGCATGTCAATTACAGACTGGATCGCCGGCCGCTCTGGCCGAGCAATTCTAGGCGCTTCAGTCCGGAACCGCGCGACCGCGACAGTCGCAGGTTCGAATCCTGCCTCGGGCATGGATGTGTGTGATGTCCTTAGGTTAGTTAAGTTTAAGTAGTTCTAAGTTCTAGGGGACTGATGACCTCAGATGTTAAGTCCCATAGTGCTCAGAGCCGTTTGAACAGACTGGATCTATGGTAGGACGAAAGTATAAAGAAACATAATGAGGCTGCAGACACTGAGATAACAGAAGAATCTTACACCGGGAATTTACTTACAGCCTAAAAGCTCGATGAATCACTTTTCAAAACAAAGAAAAACTGAAAAGCTATAATCTGGTAGATAAAGCATGTAAAGATGTACACCGGAAATCATCAGTAAAAATGTGCAAACAATAAGTGAAGCACTTCTTTCAGAGGAGATGAATGGTCTTAGGAGAGGAAGAACTTGCGCTGACAACGTGGTAATATAAAACAACTAACAGAGTAAAAGAGAGAGAACAATACTGATGCTTACAAAGCATTTATAGAATATACCAAGGCGTGTGACTGAATCGATAGACAATTTCTCAGGAGCATAATGGAAGGATACCCCACCCATATCATACATATATTGGAAGATTTATATAAAAATGTAACAAAAAAGACCAAAAATGGCTCAAAAATAACCGACGTAATCCGAGTACATAATAGGATTATGCAAGGTTGTACTCTGTCAGTCGCACTTTTTAGAACATAAACTCATGAGAAAATGGAATTTTAGTTCACCCTGGTTTACAAATATCATACTAAACACTAATAAACAATTGATTGTTCGCTGATGTTCAGTTATTTATATTTTTATGATGAAGATAAACTGCAAGCTACTGTCAGAAAATTAGTTTACTCTGCCAAAAATGTAACATGAAAATCTCGTCTGATAAGACAAGACTAAGGGTATTTATAGGCGATGAAAATAAAAGCTCAAAAATTTCTGACAAGGTAACAGAATTGATAAAAATTTTAAAATAACTTGGAAATCAAGTCAGTTATCAAGGAGATCAAGATATGAATAAAAACTTCTAAAATTAAAATATGTGTCTACCACTGAGAACAGATCTTTAGAAAACTAGATCAGGGAAGCAACTAAAAATAAATTTTATGAAAGTACTAGCGAGCCCAGCACTGCTTCACAAATGCTAAATGTGTATGAAAATTTTATATATGTTCTAATCTGGGGTACCGCTGGGAAATGTGTCAGTACACAAATTTCGGTTCTTCGTCGTGATTTCATCCACTTCGAAGGTACAGAACTCGAAATTATAATAAATCTCATGAAATATGAAGAAAAATATCCTTTTTTTCTTGTTTTGAGAGTTTTTTAACACTCTTGTGCACAATACTATTCGAAAACTTCAGAAAAAACAACTTTTTCGTATTGTGAATACTGTGTGGTAGGAGTGTGAATTTGTTTTCTGAACTACCAGTTCGTGAGAGGCAACATAAAAATGACCATGCGGAAACACTTTTGTCATAAATTAATTCCAAAGCATTTGTCCGTCCGATATTGAGCCTCTTTTACGGTAACTGAACGGATAATTAAGTTGGGATAATTTGTATTAGGGTTATGAGGAAGACCGCTACAGCTGCTCGACCTGTGAGATAGCAGTTTCGATGACATTATTTCGAATACTTTTAATCTGCGAACGGGTAGCATTAAAAAGTTTCGGACGGTGGGAGAGCAACTTTTCTAACGGTTTAAATGCTCTACCATCAAATTAAAACCTACTACGAAAAAGAATAAACGAAACCGCACATTTTCGCAGTAAGCAGAGTACAGCATTTTCTTCCTTGCAGTCGGTTTTAACAAACAACCTCTACGTTGTTTGAAAATATATGCGTCTATGCAAATATTTTTTAAAGTATCGTGTAAAAGCTTGAAGGAAGTCGGTCAGGAAATTTATGAAACTTTTTTAAAAAGTTTCCCCTTTATATATAAACTAAGAAAAAAACGACGCACAACGAAGGAATTATACGAATGGGGCGTAAATCTGGAGATATGTGGAGACAAATGATTTTAATTTCAGAAAAATTCGACGATTTATTCAAAAGAAGGATCTTCACAAACTGAGCAAGTAAATAACGCGTTGGTCCACATCTGGCCCCTATGCAAGCAGTTATTTGTCTTGTAAATGATTGATATACTTGTTGTATAACCCCCTGAGGGATATTGTGCCAAATTCTGTCCAGTTGGCGCGTTAGATCGTCAATATCCCGAGCTGGTTGGGGGCACTGCCAATAACGCTCTAAACGTTTTCAACTGGAGGGGCTGTACCGACCTTGCTGGCCAAGGCAGGGTTCGGCAAGCACTAAGAAAAGTATTAGAAACTTTCTTTGAGTGCGGAAGGGCATTATCTTGCTGAAATTTATGGTCAGGGTATCTTGCCATGAATAGCAACAAATCGGAGCGTAGAATATAGTCGAGGTACCGCTGTGCTGTAAGGGTACTACGGGTGACAACCAAAGATATACTGCTATGAAATAAAATGGCACCCCAGACTATTACTCTTGCTTATTGTGTGGTTGGCTGGTGACAGGTTGGTATCCAACCACTGTCCATGGTGTGTTCAGACACGTCTTCACAGGTAATCGGGGCTGAATTCGAAGCAGGACACATCACTGAAGACAGTTCCATTCCAGTCTATAATATTCCAGGCCGAATGTTCCCGACTCGACTGCAAACAGGCTTTCGTCGGTGTACAGAAGTCAATGCCAGTCAGCGCAGGGGCACAATGAGCTCAGCAACCTTTCCGTGAGGCTCCTGTCAATCGTCTTTGTAGTCAGAGATTCCAGGCCTCGATGCCTAACGAAGTCGTGTCTGGAGACGCTGGAACACCGGTGGGATCCCAGCCTGACTGTTTCTCATCATGCGGCCCTTTAATCATGAGAGATGGTCTGAGGCGCCATTTCATTTCTTTGGTTGCCATCAGCGGTACCCTTACAGCACAGTGATAAATCGACGGTATTCTGCGTCCCATTTTCTGCTCTTCATGGCAAGCTATCCTGGACTTACATTTCAGCAAGATAAAGCTCACGGGGAGAAATTTTTTACTTCTTGTCTTCGTGTTAACAAACCCTACCTCAGCCAGCAAGGTCACTGGGTCGCTACCCAATTGCGAACGTTTGGAGCATTGTGGGTTGAAATGGCTCTGACCACTATTTTATTTATTTATTTAACCTGATCAGGTTAGGGCCATCAGGCCCTCTGTTACATCGGACCAATGTTCCACACATGCAGCATTTCACACATCAGAGTTACATCATGACAATAGTTTAAATGAGAAATTTAGATGACTCTAGTGACAATATGAGAAATTTAGATGACTCTAGTGACAATATGAATATAAGAGTAGTGACTAAGACCTAATAAAGTAAATTGCGGCAGTATTTTTACAACAGGTGCTATACATACAGACTATGATAAAAGCAATAATAATAACAGTAAAAAAAATCAAATAATAATGATAAACATGACTAAGACCTAATAAAGTGAACGCTGGGACTTAACTTCTAAGGTCATCAGTTCCCTAGAACTTAGAACTACTTAAACCAAACTAACCTAAGGACATCATACACATCCATGCCCGAGGCAGGATTCGAACCTGCGACCGTAGCGGTCGCGCGGTTCCAGACTGTAGCGCCTAGAACCGCTTGGCCACCCAGGCTGGCGAGCATTGTGGGCAGGGCCTCCCCACCCATCGGGATTTTCAAGACCTAACGCAACATCTGGACATGTAACAACTGCATCAATCAATTCCAAGCCGAATAACTGCTTGCATGGGGGCCAGTTGTGGATCAAGCCCTTATTGAGTTACTTAGTTTGTGAATTTCTTTCTCTTGAATAGATCATCCAATAGGTTTGTTTTTAAACAACTCATCTGGTACCAGTCACTATTTTCTTTATTTTATTTTTCGTACGACGCGTTTCGGGAAATGATTCTCATTTCCAAGTGCGTTTTTTGCTTTTGTTATGCCACTTCTATGTAATGTTGTCTATGCGTGAGAGTCTGCTTCATTTCGTTGACTTTACTGCAATGTATAAGAAAAAATGAGATTTATAGTTGGCTATCGATCTTTTTGTGAAGTTAGTGGCGAAATTTAGAAGAATTTGTATTTACAGTTTCCTTTGGTCCATTTGTGCAGTTTCACACACACTAAAAATCAAACACAACTTGTTGTACACTTTTCAACATCGAAAACATTTTACATAAACAAAACAGTTACTAAGATGTTCCTTCAAGTAGTGAACAGAGATGACATCATAGGTCTTCCACAGAGTATGATATGCTTTTGTACAGAGGTTATTTACCTTAACAAATAGGATCATAATTTACTTATATCGATTTTACAATCGTGCTTATTTCTATGTGTTACTATTTTTATTCAAGTATACTATCGAAACATCTGAAGAAATACACTGATTCACTTTCTGTAATGTGAATATATCTCCAGTTCTTCTAGCAAATCCATTTTATGTCCTTTATTTAGTCGGTGGAGTACTTTGACACTTCACTCTATTTTTCCAAATGGGTGTCCTGTATTATGTTTATGTGTTGCTATGGCTGATGTAGTGCGTCTGTTGTGTGTGTAGGTTTTTATGTGCACTGTGTACCTGGTGTTGAAATTTCAGCCTGTTTGCCGTAGGTAGAACACGGAGCTTCCTGGCATCCTATTGTCTAGGATTGTGTCAACCCATAACGGAATCCACTATCTTTCTCTTATTGGATAGACATTACTCTTTGCAAATGAGTTACAGCACGAATTGCAGTTTCACTTATCAAATGCTTATGAGCCCAGCTTCGTGGAGTTACAAAGATATAGACTCAATATTTTTCTCATTCCAGGCATGTAGACGTAACATTAAAAGCAAATATAATCTTGTGACAATCGTCTGCTTGCCACCTCATATTACTCATAGGCTACATCCCCTCTATAAGAATTTCTTCAGCCCACTAAAGACATTTTATAGTGAAGAGATTAGACAGGCGCGAAGAGTAGGTGATGTGGACACATATAATATTGCAGAAAGTTCGGAAAGCCACACCTCAGCGTCCAAAGTGATAACCAGGGATCAAGGGTTTCAAATGTACCAGTATCAATTCCTTCTGGACTTAGTCACGTGTGACAAGGGGAAGTATAAAAGCAGACCTGTAAGCCATGACACGTTGAAAAGCAGACTTGAGAGTTCTGAAAGCACCTCCACATACTGTCCTAACCAGTTCACCATATGAAAAGTATTAAAATTTTCCGTACAAGAGAAAAAGTCAACAGAAACCCGAGAAGAAGAAGCCATCAACACAGAGACGTACCTCAGAAAACAAAGATCAATAGTGTCAACCAGTTACAAGCAAAACGTCAAACAGATCTACAAAAGAAACTACCTTTCATACTAGGCTATCTTCCGGTAGTATAAACCGGACGGAACCTGATGGCAAAAAGCTGATGAAAATTACACTGACACTAAGAAGGAGTTGTGCAACATAAACGAAACTTGCTAGGCGTGTTTCTACATGTCTATTCAAATTTCTCGCCAGTCGCATAAATGTGGTGCTAGCAGCACCACCATGAGGATTGAAATCAGGTTTGCTTTAAATTTACGCTGTAGCGTTAATGAACGTCAGTTTCCTTTGAGATTGGTCGTCGTGAGTTGACTTAGTGAAGAATGCCTTTAAGGTGACAAAGACGCCATTTATTAATTGAAGACATAAAGTCTGAAAATGAGTCCGTGAACGTATTTTGGCACCTTATTTTACAGGTCCGTCTTGATCACACAAACTTTTCAACTTCACTACTACCCGTTTCGGCTACTGCCATCTTCATATCACAAAATTTTCTGATGTAGTATCAACATCAAACTAAACATATATGTACATAGTAAGTGAGTATTTACAATGTAGATACATGTTGAAGTGTCGGCAGAAGTGCCAACACCGTGTTGTTTGAGGAAGCCGAAATGCACGCTATAAGCTCACGCAGGATGGCGTGAGGTCTGAAACAGGATACGTAATGAATGCTATAAAGAAAAGTACGTAGCTTCTGGAATACTTAACTTTAATCCATCATTTGTATATCGCTCTTGACGATACAAGTTAGACTCTTTAGATACATGCAATATAATGCTAATGCCGCCCTGCTAGGTCGTAGCCATTGACTTAGCTGAAGGCTATTCTAACTATCTTCTCTGCAAATAAACGAGGCTTCGTCAGTGTTGCATCGCTAGCTAAGTCGTCCGTACAACTGGGGCGAGTGCTAGTAAGTCTCTCGAGACCTGCTGTGTGGTGGCGCTCGGTCTGCTATCACTGACAGTGGCGACACGCGGGTCCGACATGTACAAATGGACCGCGGCCGATTTAAAGCTACCACCTAGCAAGTGTGGTGTCTGGCGGTGACACCACACATGTTTAGTTTGACGTTGATACTACATCAGAAAATTTCATGAGCTGAAGATAGCAGTAGCCGAAATCGGTAGTAGTGACGTGTAAAAGTTTGTGTAATGAAGACGGACTTGTAAAATGAAAACAGACCATTATCAACACCTCACTGAATTTCAACGAGGTCGAGTAACAGGGTTACGAGAAGCCGGATGTTCTTCCTGCGATACTGCAGAAAGGCTTAGCAGGAATGCAGCCACGGTACATGATTGCTTGCAGCGGTGGTCACGATAATGTCCGGTCGCAAGAAGACCGGGCTCTGGACGGCCACGTAGTCCCACCGAGAGGGTTGCCCATCGTGTTCAGTATATGGCTGTGGAACACTGTACTGCAGCTGCAGCAGCAATTTGAGCACCACAGTGACACAACGAACTGTTACAAATCGATTATTTCAAGGAAAGCTTGTAACACTTATATCGATCAGAAGTAGATTTATATTATGTAAAGGTGTATCCGCAATTATGCAGTGTGTATTCTGTGTTACTGAAACTCCTTGATCTGTGGCAAGAAAATTAGTTTTATTATGTATATATGAAAAAAGCAAAAGGATATGTTAAAGTGATAAATTATTATAATATGTGTATGTCCATAAAAAGAAAATGTTTACTGAGAGCTGGTTCATACTTAGGGCACTTGCATCTGCAACACGTAAAAGCTGTAGGGAAGTCCCCCTGCAATGGAAGTGGATGGCGCAATGTAAAAGGTGGTTTTGGTGGTCGAACTCAGCGGCCTCTTTGTGTAAACGGCCGGCAGTATATCGTTAGCCATAGTATGGTACACTTCGACGGTGCTAAGAGAGGCAATTTGACCGAGTATCATGATTTAAAATGAACAAATCTTGCATTCAAGCTTGCATTCATTCAAGGATGGACATAAAATTGCAGTAGTGTCGGTGCCTCAGCGATACAGATAGCCGTACCGTAGGTGCAACCACAACGGAGGGGTATCTGTTGAGAGGCCGGACAAACGCGTGGTTCCTGAAGAGGGGCTGCAGCCTTTTCAGTAGTTGCAAGGGCAACAGTCTGGATGATTGACTGATCTGGCCTTGTAACACTAACCAAAGTGGCCTCGCTGTTCTGGTACTGCGAACGGCTGAAAGCAAGGGGAAACTACAGCCGTAATTTTTCCCGAGGGCATACAGCTTTACTGTATGATTAAATGATGATGGCGTCCTCTTGGGTAAAATATTCCGGAGGTAAAATAGTCCCCCATTCGGATCTCCGGGCAGGGACTACTCAAGAGGACGTCGTTATCAAGAGAAAGAATACTGGCGTTCTACGGATCGGAGCATTGAATGTCAGATCCCTTAATCGGGCACATAGGTTAGAAAATTTAAAAAGGGAAATGGGTAGGTTAAAGTTAGATATAGTGGGAATTAGTGCAGTTCGGTGGCAGGAGGAACAAGATTTTTGGTCAGGTGAACACAGGGTTATAAATACAAAATCAAATAGGGGTAATGCAGGAGTAGGTTTAATAATGAATAAAAAATAGGTGTACGGGTAAGCTACTACAAACAGCATAGTGAACGCCTTATTGTGGCCAAGATAGACACGAAGCCCACGCCTACTACAGTAGTACAAGTTTATATGCGAACTATCTCTGCAGATGACGAAGAAATTGATGAAATGTATGATGACATAAAAGCAATTATTCAGGTAGTGAAGGGAGACGAAAATTTAATAGTTATGGGTGACTGGAATTCGTCAGTAGGAAAAGGGAGAGAACGAAACATAGTAGGTGAATATGGATTGGGGCTAAGAATTTTGCGCAGAGCATAACTTAATCATAGCTGATACTTGGTTTAAGAATCATGAAAGAAGGATGTATACATGGAAGAACCCTGGAGATACTGAAAGGTATCAGATAGATTATATAATGGTAAGACAGAGATTTAGGAACCAGGTTTTAAATTGTAAGACATTTCCAGGGGCAGATGTGCACTCTGGCCACAGTCTATTGGTTATGAACTGTAGATTAAAACTGAACACTCTGTAAAAAGGTGGGAATTTAAGGAGATGGGACCTGGATAAACTGAAATAACCAGAGATTGTACAGAGTTTCAGGGAGAGCATAAGGGAACAATTGACGGGATTGGGGGAAAGAAATACAGTAGAAGAAGAATGGGTAGCTTTGAGGGATGAAATAGTGAAGGCAGCAGAGGATCAAATAGGTAAAAAGACGAGGGCTAGTAGAAACCTTTGGGTAACAGAAGACATATTAAATTTAACTGATGAAAGGAGAAAATATAAAAATGCAGTAAATGAAGCAGGCAAAAAGGAATACAAACGTCTCAAAAATGATATCGATAGGAAGTGCAAAATGGCTAATCAGGGATGGCTAGAGGACAAATGTAAGGATGTAGAGGCTTATCTCACTAGGGGTAAGATAGATAATGCCTACAGGAAAATTAAAGAGACCTTTGGAGAAAGGAGAACCACTTGCATGAATATCAAGAGCTTTGACGGAAATCCAGTTCTAAGCAAAGAAGGGAAAGCAGAAAGGTGGAAGGAGTATATAGAGGGCCTATACAAGGCCGATGTACTTGAGGACAATATTATGGAAATGGAAGAGGATGTAGATGAAGATGAAATGGGAGATATGATACTGCATGAAGAGTTTGACAGAGCACTGAAAGACCTGAGTCGAAACAAGGCCCCCGGAGTAGACAACATTCCATTAGAACTGCTGACAACCTTGGGAGAGCCAGTCCTGACAAAACTCTACCATCTGGTGAGCAAGATGTATGAGACAGGCGAAATACCCTCAGACTTCAAGAAGAATATATTAATCCCAATCCCAAAGAAAGCAGGTGTTGACAGATGTGAAAATTACCGAACTATCAGTTTAATAAGTCACAGCTGCAAAATACTAATCCAAATTCTTTACAGACGAATGGAAAAACTGATAGAAGCCGACCTCGGGGAAGATCAGTTTGGATTCCGTAGAAGTGTTGGTAACGTGAGGCAATACTGACCCTACGACGTATCTTAGAAGAAAGATTAAGGAAAGGCAAATCTACGTTTCTAGCATTTGTATACTTAGAAGGTGGCAGGGGTAGAATACAGAGAGCGAAAGGCTATTTACAATTTGTACAGAAAGCAGACGGCAGTTATAAGAGTCGAAGGGTATGAAATGGAAGCAGTGGTTGGGAAGGGAGTGAGACAGGGTTGTAGCCTATCCCCGATGTTATTCAATCTGTATATTGAGCAAGCAATAGAGGAAACAAAAGTTCGGAGTAGGTATTAAAATCCATAGAGAAGTAATAAAAACTTTAAGGTTCGCAGATGACATTTTAATTCTGTCAGAGACAGCAAAGGACTTGGAAGAGCAGTTGAACGGAATGGACAGTGTCTTGAAAGGAGGGTATAAGATGAGCATCAACAAAAGCAAAACGAGGATAATGGAATGTATTCGAATTAAGTCGGGTGATGCTGAGGGAATTAGATTAGGAAATGAGACACTTAAAGTAGTAAAGGAGTTTTGCTATTTGGGGAGTAAAATAACTGATGACGGTCGAAGTAGGGAGGATATAAAATGTAGACTGGCAATGGCAAGGAAAGCGTTTCTTAAGAAAAGAAATTTGTTAACATCGAGTATTGATTTAAGTGTCAGGAGGTCGTTTCTCAAAGTATTTGTATCGAGTGTAGCCATATATGGAAGTGAAACGTGGACGATAAATAGCTTCGACAAGAAGAGAATAGAAGCTTTCGAAATGTGGTGCTACAGAAGAATGTTGAAGATTAGATGGGTTGATCACATAACTAATGAGGAGGTATTGAATAGAATTGGGGAGAAGAGGAGCTTGTGGCACAACTTGACTAGAAGAAGGGATCGGTTGGTAGGACATGTTCTGAGACATCGAGGGATCACCAATTTAGTATTGGGGGGCAGCGTGGAGGGTAAAAATGGTAGAGGGAGATCAAGAGATGAATACACTAAGCAGATTCAGAAGGATGTAGGTTGCAGTAGGTACTGGGAGATGAAGAAGCTTGCACAGTATGAGTAGCATGGAGAGTTGCATCAAACCAGTCTCAGGACTGAAGACCACAACAACAACAACAACAACAACAACAACAACAGACCAATACCTCTGTACATTAGACACATGAGCGGTCAATCTTCGAAATCCTCTCAAAGAGGGTAACATTATCGTGTTTCACGTTATAGTTGTACACGTTAGTGTTATGTATGGTTTTTCCCGTGAGAGGACTAAAGGTTTGGTTGTTAGGGAAGAGTGACATATACGGAAGTGATACAAACTCCGAGCCAGATGCCCAGTAGCATGAATTCCACTGACCCTCAACTGTATGCTGTAAGCATAGGCTGTATACCAACTGGGACGATGCATTCGTTCAATTACAGTAGTCAATAATATCTAGACGGATGACTATAGATTCCGAGGGCATAGTCATAATGGTGAACGTAAGCAGAAAAGGTGAGTGAAATATGGTAATTGTGTACTATACTGAAGTGGCAGAACTCCTCAGAGAATACCTGGGAAATATAGTTGGTACATTTCCTGAACATGATATTGAGGTAGGAGGAGACTCAAATGCCAGCTATAGATTAGGGCCTCACGTAACTGAAACAATTGCCATGGGCAAGGATTCTTAAAAAAGCGTTCTATCAGTGTTTTCTGAAAATTAGGGGGGGGGGGGAGTGAAACACTGTTTTAGTTAAAGTACTGAATCCGACAAGAAAAGTCACCTGAGTTAGTTCATAGAGGATCAGTAATATTTGCGACTGAGAACTAATACGTTCAGTAATTACGAAATGTTTCTTACATGCTATAAATTATGAGCATTTTGAAGCAAGTTGATCATATGAAACACATTTAAAATAAACTGTAAAAAATTAACCACTTTATATTTTTATTAATGAAATTATAAAATCACACAGGGTGCCCCAAGAGAAATTGACAATATTCAGGGAGATGAGAGGAATGATAATTGGAAGCAAAAAGTCTACCAACTGTGAAACACATCTCTTCTGCTGAGGAAGTGCTCATAGTTATTAAAGTACGCTTTTAGGAACCCTTGTATACTAGCCTTTTTTTGTTCGAATAATTGTTCCAGTCATATGCATGAATATTAACAGTCGATCCTGGGGCACAGTATATTGACATCATCTACCAGAAAACTAGAAATTATGGTGCCATATTATAACAATATTGTTTTTGTAGCCTTTAAATCACAATTCCGATCAACAATTTAAATCTATTTACGAACGAATGTTACAAATAAAACTTGAGTTTCAAACCCACTGCAGAGCACTGGCAAGTCTCGCCACAACGGACAATTGCAATAATATTCTGACAGAAAAAAATCGCAGCACCAAAAAATAATGAAATTCCGGGAATATTTTTGTCTTGGTAAGATATTTAAGTGATTATTGTTGCAAGATGGCAGTTTAAAGTAAGCGCAAATAAGTCCTTTCAAATGTGAAACGCTGGTACATTAAAAACCCGTGTAACCGCCTAAATGTTGAAGGCAACAAACAGACGTGCATGCATTGTGTCGTACAGGATGTCAGTTTATGGGATGAAGTTCAGTGCGCGTTACACTTGGTCGATCAATTCAGGGAAGCTTAATGCTGTCTGTGAAAGACGCTGGAGTTGTCGTCCGATGATGTCCCATATGTGCTTGAATGGTGACAGATTTGGTGATCGAGCAGGCCAAGGCAGTATGTCGACACTGTAGAGCATATTGACTTAACAACAGCGGCATGTGGGCGAGCGTTATCCTGTTGGAAAGCACCCCATGGAATGCTGTTGATGAATGGCAGCACAGTAGGTCGAATCACCAGATTGATGTACCAAATTTGCAGTCATTGTACGTGGGACAACCACGAGAGTGTTCCTGCTGTCACACGAAATCCCATCTCAGACAATAACTCCAGGTTTAAGTCCAGTGTGTGCAGGCCCTCTACTGGCTTCTTCCTAACCAACACGCAGCCATCACTGGCACAGAGGCAGAGCGAACTTTCATCAGAAAATACAACAGGCCTCCATCCTGCCCTCGCAACCACTGAAGTCACATTGTTCAGGGATATTTTCTGAGTAATTTGGAATAAAAGACCCGTGGTCTCAGATTATTACAGAGTAATAATTCAAATATTTATTTGTATTACCGTATTTACCTTTGATTTTGTGAGAATACCTTAGCAATAGTGAAAAATCAAGTAGGTCACCAAAATGTCAGCTCGAAACACAGTGTAATGCAACAACCGTAAGATACAAAGATAGTGTGAAGCGGTTGCGTTTGCCGCTCTGTCACTGCATTCAGCGAACCTATATATGAGGTGCATATCGGCCAATTCTTCATCAGCAAACGTATCCATACTGTTGTGAATCACTGTTACAGTACAACTGTCATTGCCAGAAAAAAAAGCTGGAAACAGAGTCGTGCAGTACTCAATGCAGGCTTAATGGTGAAGAATAAAGTGAGGAAGTGTCAACAGCATGTACCGTGAGTGAACATATTTATTTCGAAACAAGACCCACAGTGCATAACGTCGAAAAAACTGTGCAGGTTTTTTCAGTGCGATATAAACAGAGATAAACGCTGGTGACAATCACATAAAATGCAAGTACCCTGTAACGAGTCATTGGAGGTTACTAGTCTCTTCTACCAAAATACTCAGAAAGTATCCCTGAACAATAACTGGATAATGTGAAGACAGGCTATAACGATGTCGACTGAATTGTGATATGGCTTTTATGTTCCAATTGCCGGCCGGAGTGGCCGTGCGGCTCTAGGCGCTACAGTCTGGAACCAAGCGACCGCTACGGTCGCAGGTTCGAATCCTGCCTCGGGCATTGATGTGTGTGATGTCCTTAGGTTAGTTAGGTTTAATTAGTTCTAAGTTCTAGGCGACTGATGACCTCTGAATTTAAGTCGCATAGTGCTCAGAGCCTATTCCCTATGTTCCAATTAGAACTGAAGATTCCGCTGCTGTTCACATCCGGTTCAGCGAAAGCGTCTGCTCCTGAGAAGACCGAAAAGTCAATCGCTGCTACTGAGAGCTCTCAGTAAACCTTATTCTTTCATTACCTTGAACTCACTTTACGTTTGTCTCACCACCCTTCTCCCGCGACCTCTTCATTCCGCTGTACCACTCTGGAATTTCAGCGTAGTTTCATTTAACTTTGACCTTTACCTCTCTGTTTAAAGTACACGGCTGTTCCTTCTCTCTCTAACATATTCAAGTAAGCGAGTAATTATTTTTCGACCACGTCAAGTAAACATTTTTATGAGGCGGAACTGTCTTGCAAACAAAAGAAAGCGCACTCGCAACATAATTAGAGCGAAGCGAAAAGGTCTTTGAAAAGCTAGGGGCCATACCACTCAAAAACGTTAAAGTAGTAACCTCGTGCTGAAAAATGTACGAATATTAGCTGAATTGGAAATCATCCCTGCGCCGTATTCCTGAGTCCGTTACTGTCCGTCATTATTCTTTAAAATACTCCTTCATTATTAGTTAAATTACATTGCCTGAGAGGACCAGCTAAAACTACATCTTTACAAGAAAACATCGTTCTTCACAAGGTGTAAAAATGCACCGTTCTTCCCTTTGTATCACAGTAATGTCCCTTTTTCCTAAGATAAATAGATAATTGCATTTGTCTTTAATTATTAACTTTCACTGAGTCATAAATGCATTTGGCTTTAATTTTTAATGTTCGCTTAGTCTCACACCGTTACACGCACTGTCTTAAGACATGAACTGAAAACTAAATACTAGCTGTTCCCCTCCATTGGCGCACTAAGACATAGGTTGCAAGTCCGTGAAGCCAGCCAGATATTGCAGATATTTCATTCTTATAAGCAAAGAATCAAATTTAACGACAAAAGTTTTATTCTGTGACTACTTTCTTCCATAATGTTAACATTTGATCAGTCTTAGCTTACATGGTACCGGACGACTGTTGTAATGACTGCGCCAATCACCAGTACTTGTTCCCAACCACCAACTAGACGATGGCCTCGATCACCAACTGCTGTTCGAGTAAAGACAGTTAATCGTCGACTCGTACGAACTATCAGTTTTTCAAATTTACAAGCTGTCAGATATACTGATAGCCGTCTTCTACGCGTCCATGCCGTGTTTTTGGCGCCAGAATGAGATATTATTAATCATTATTTCTAAAACATCACTGCAACTAAAACATTATCCAGTAAAAGTCTGGCGAAAACGTCACCATTCAGAAAGCCCTGTACACTCAGTCTATTTGTTTGGAAAACCATTCGTCAAACAGATTTTAGCTAAACTACTATAGTATGGCGGCAGGTTGACATTCATGAAAACGCACGATGATAACAATGACGACACTTTTCCAAATCCGGGCCGGGTGGACGTACCGCCGAATTGCTCAACACGTGGGGCGTGAGGCCTCCACAGTACATCAATGTTGTCGCCAGTGGTCGGCGGAAGGTGCACGTGCCCGTCGACCTGGGACCGGACTGCAGCGACGCACGGACGCACGCCAAGACCGTAGGATCCTACGCAGTGCCGTAGGGGACCGCACCGCCACTTCCCAGCAAATTAGGGACACTGTTGCTCCTGGGGTATCGGCGAGGACCATTCGCAACCGTCTCCATGAAGCTGGGCTACGGTCCCGCACACCGTTAGGCCGTCTTCCGCTCACGCCCCAACATCGTGCAGTCCGCCTCCAGTGGTGTCGCGACAGGCGTGAATGGAGGGACGAATGGAGACGTGTCGTCTTCAGCGATGAGAGTCGCTTCTGCCTTGGTGCCAATGATGGTCGTATGCGTGTTTGGCGCCGTGCAGGTGAGCGCCACAATCAGGGCTGCATACGACCGAGGCACACAGGGCCAACACCCGGCATCATGGTGTGGGGAGCGATCTCCTACACTGGCCGTACACCACTGGTGATCGTCGAGGGGACACTGAATAGTGCACGGTACATCCAAACCGTCATCAAACCCATCGTTCTACCATTCCTAGACCGGCAAGGGAACTTGCTGTTCCAACAGGACAATGCACGTCCGCATGTATCCCGTGCCACCCAACGTGCTCTAGAAGGTGTAAGTCAACTACCCTGGCCAGCAAGATCTCCGGATCTGTCCCCCATTGAGCATGTTTGGGACTGGATGAAGCGTCGTCTCACGCGGTCTGCACGTCCAGTACGAACGCTGGTCCAACTGAGGCGCCAGGTGGAAATGGCATGGCAAGCCGTTCCACAGGACTACATCCAGCATCTCTACGATCGTCTCCATGGGAGAATAGCAGCCTGCATTGCTGCGAAAGGTGGATATACACTGTACTAGTGCCGACATTGTGCATGCTCTGTTGCCTGTGTCTATGTGCCTGTGGTTCTGTCAGTGTGATCATGTGATGTATCTGACCCCAGGAATGTGTCAATAAAGTTTCCCCTTCCTGGGACAATGAATTCACGGTGTTCTTATTTCAATTTCCAGGAGTGTATTTGTGGGACATGTTCTAAAAGTACATGTAGTTCTTTTCTTCAGACAACTGAGTACAACTGGCCTACTATCCGCCTAAAAGGAAAAACAGGTTGTTATCAAATGTCTACTTACTTCCATGTCTATTATTTAACGCTCAGTCGTTGTTAATATTCACGGATGTGAATTTCTCTAGCCAAGTCTTTAGTGTTATTGAATTGCAAGAGTCAGTCCCTAGCGAATCTGTTCTAGTTCATAAATATCATTTATTGTTGTAATCCTTCTTTCCCAAGCCGCTTAGGAAAATTTGTCGGAGGAGTAATTATTCGATCCGGAGAGTAATTTCAAGTGCTTTTGGAGCGGAATGAGAGACCGCCAGTCTCACTGGAAAGATGGCAAGCACCCTTAGATTTTTTTGAAGATGTTCCGAAGCGTACGAGAGCTGGAGTATTTCTTCCGTTGTAGACAGCCTTACGGGATAAGTCGATTTTGCCCAAGCCAAGCAGTGTGGCAGTCGCGAATACTTTCATTCCAGGTCATATTCAATGAGTTCGTCGTGACATCACGTAAACTTTTCTAGTCATAAAACCTTCAAAATATGATAACAAATGCAGCGTTTCGGGGAAGGTTGCTGCTCGGTGACACAGGCAAATTTTCGTCTTGTCCGCAGGTCGTTTAGAAGGCGCATTGAGTTGTGCATTCAGGAAAACGTGCACTTGTTTTACACCGCACATAAAGGAACATTCTGCCACCAGAACACACATCTCAACACAACCAGTTATTCACATGTTGCATCCACCGCTAAACTCTGAACGTTTCTATTCCTCAACTAAAATTAAGAAAACTTTTATTTAATTTGATTTGTACGCGGTTGAATAGCTTTCTGGAAAATAAATAAATAAACTCCGTTCATAACTCCACGGAAAGATAAACGTTTCTTACGTTTACCTTTCGCTTACTACTTTGTTCGTTACAGAGAAAAACACTTTATCTGAACAGCCCTTATGTATACGTAGATGTAGTTAATATGACTGAGTGAGTGCAGTTTTGCTTCGTCCACAGACTGCTAAGTAGTCATGTAACCAGCAGTTGCATTTGGGTTACTACCAAAATCAAATTTTATACTTCAGCTTATTGTCATTTCTACCACCGATGGCAGTAGAACAGTAGTAATGGTAGACGGATAGATATTCGAACCACACGTTCAGTGAGGAACAACGAAACGGTACGATTCTCCATAAATGCTCAATAAATGACACAGAATAACAAATTCACTGTTTCGAATGAAGAGAGATAATGTAGAAGGTGTGAATACAGGTTGATCTACAAATCAACAAATCTTTCATCACCACCTTCATCATCATCAGACTTTTCACTTTCACGGGTCTTCTAGACTTTTCCACGCTTTAGGGCCTTTATCTAGACCCCTCCATGTTGCTGATGCATGATTTATAATCATCCACTCACCTCGCAGTAGGTCGTTATGACAGTCTTTTCTTATTTCTCGTAATCCAGCAAAGACCTGCCTTGGTGTTCCGTCCAACTACCCGTCCGGCAACTTGTCCCTCTCACTTCCATTTCCTTTCTACGCATTACATTTATAATCACGACTCCAGTCTTTTCCCTGAAGCATCTGTTTGTCTTCCTCTCTTTCTCACAAATCCCCAACAGACATCTGTCGCTCGCTTAGCAGCCACGAGTTTTTGAATGGTTTTCGCATTAAACACGCAAGTCTCATCACTGTAATGAAAACTGCTCAAACAATTGATCTCCAACTTTCCATTTCACACAGATCTGGAGCTCAGTTCTGAAAACTTCATTCGATTTATCAGAAGCACCCGAGGCCTTTCCCCTATCTGTTTATGTTTCGCGGTTTAGACCAAATGATTGCCTTAAAATGGCGTAAATGCCGAATCTCAGCAACTATTTCTATGACTTCATCGTTAATTTATACTATTTTCTTTTCTATGGATTGAATGTTTTAGATCTCATTAAATTTCACATTTCCTTTCAAACTTACTCTTCACTTCTTGTTGAGTTTTAAGTGACCCAGAGGCAAAGTACAGTATTACTGTCAAAAGGATGATGGGTGAGATATTTCTCATTAACACTTAGTCCTTCTAAATTTTTCCGAGTTTAAGGTCATAAAAATCCCTCTGGACGTCTGAAACAATTTCATTTTGTGAAACCTCCCTACCTGAGACCTCTACCCGTTCTGAATTTCGTCATGTTCTAATGAAGTCTAATAGAATCTGCAGCGGAGAGATATATGTTCTTCTATAAACTAACGTACGTTTAATCGTCTTTTTTTCCCTATGGCTATTTGTTTGACATCTTGCGAACTCCTATCTGTTTCCATATTTAAAAATAAGTAGTGACTAGAAAAAATTTGACAGTTAGTGAAGAAGTTATGACTGTTCTGGATCGCTACTTTACAAACCTTTACGAATCGCACTCTAGCGTTGGATACCCTCACGCCAGAAACGTTGGACACAGAGCACTGACATAGAACGAAATTTTGTTGACAAATGGATTCATCTTCCTCCTTAGAAATAGTCTCCCACAGACAGGATATTAGCTTTTCATCTTGCCTCGTAACAACACCCAGTTCTGTTGTCTATTCTTACACAATACTATATGACTACATACTAGTTCTGCACTTTGTACTATATTACCAAGGTTTTGTTTTTACTCCTGAATAAGCGATATTTTTTATTCTATATGTCATAATGTCGTGTATGATTTTCGTCCGGAAATATTTGTGTCGTTAAGGATACGATGTAATACTGATCAGTGGAGGACTCATTTCCTTCTACATTTCAGATATGTTCCAAATTCGAACATAAACTACCATGCAGGCAACCTTCTAGGTAGGGCAACCACAACTATGAGTAGTCTCATTGGGTATTAATAAACCACTTCTTGTGGTATTCAGTACAGAAACTGGTTTGATGCAGCTCTCCGTGCTACTCTATGCTATGCAAGCTTCCTCATCTCCAAGTGCCTACCGTAACCTACAGCTTCTGAATCTGCTTAGTGTATTCACCTCTTGGTCTCCCTCTACGATTTTTATCCTCCACACTGCCCCCCAACACTAAATTGGTGATCCCTTGATGCCTCAGAACATGTCCTATCAACCGATCCCTTCTTCTGGTCAAGTAGTGAGTATGTATGTAAGTAAAGTAAGTATGCAAGTAAAAAGTCTTTCTGCTGTGAATCAGCAGTGATGTGGACAACTGAAGCTCCAACATGCCAATGTACGATCATCCGCGACTTCTTAGCGAAACTTGGAAATTGTGGATGTGGGAGTCTCCTCGCTTATGCTTATTTAGCGTCTGGGTACGACAGTTTTGACATGTCCATTGCATTTTTTCCAACAAGGATAGCAAACGTGTTAAGATATCCAGGCCCCGAATGGCCATATTGAAACATAAAAGTGTATGATTAGGACCGGTGAGAATAGTTTTAAAAAATTCACTGTACGAAGTAGCCGCAATTGCAAATTTCATTATCGCTCATATTCAGACACCCGCACCACCATTTTGTTGCAATGATACTCAGGGCAAAAATCACTGAGTCCAGTTTGATGTGTTGGTAGTCACTGAGTGCTGCTCTAAGCCATGCCATAAACTGCCAGTTTCTACGAGGGTGACGACGTGACCACCAATGAGAGTTTCACGAAAAACGGCATATTTATTAAAGTCACAGTAAATATAATTTAACTCATACGAAGAGCCTGATTATGATTTACACAAGTCCATTTATTATTATCTAGACACAAGATACAATAAAGCCCAAACTAAGAGAGTTAATTGATCACTTATGAACAAAGTCCAAAACAAAAGCTTACTGATGCTCACAGATGGATGGTCGAACGATAGCCTCTCGATGACCACGCGATAGATGATCGCTGAACTCTGAAGTAGCTCGCTGAATTGGAACTGTACCTGAAGCTGTCTTCACAACCAGCCTTGGATCCATGTGGCGTCCAAAATAATGGCTGAGCAGAATGTTATATGAACGAAATTTTCACTCTTCAGCAGAGTGAGCGCTGATGTGAAAGTTCCTGGCAGATTAAAACTGTGTGCCAGACCGAGAATCGAATGCGGGACTTCTGCCCTTCGTAGCTAAGTCCTCTAGCGACGGAGCTACCCAAACACGAGCCCTGCTCGCAGCTTGACTCCACTTTATGTACTTGGAAGGTAGGAGATGAGGTACTGGCGGAAGTAAAGCTGTGAAGTCGGGCTTGGATAGCTCAGCTGGCAAAGCACTTTCGGCACTTTCGCACGGATGACCAAGATCCCAGGTTCGAGTTCCGAACTGGCACATAGTTTTAATCTGCCAGAAAGTTTCAGATGGTTACATGTCCTGCTTTCTTTACAGACACGTGATTTGCGTAGGGGAACAGTGTGGCAACTTAGACGCCGATGTGGTGCTAATGGCGTCTCTAATCCGAGTAGGGCCTTGCGGAAGACAAACTACACTAACGGAAAAAGTCACAAGACTAAGAAGGAGTTGTGTAACATAAACAAGAGCTGATAGACGAGTTTCTACATCTGGAACCTGATGTCTATTCCAGTTTCGCGCCAGTCGAATAAGAGAGACGCTAGTAGCGTCATTATGACGATGCAAGTCAAGTTTGCTTTAAATACACACTATTACGTTCGTGAGGGTTAGTTACCTATGAGACCGGACGTGGTAAGTTAATGTTAGTCAAGAATACTTTCAGGCCGGTAAACATGCCAGTATCATCACCTCACTGAGTTCCAACGAGCTCATTTAATAGGGGGATGAAAGCTGGACATTCCTTTTGTGATATTGTAAAAAGGCTTGGCACGAATGTAGCAGCTGCACGTGATTGCTGGCACCGGTGTCAAAAATGTACGTTCGCAAGCTGGCAGGACTCCGGACGGCCGCGTGACACAACCGAGAGGGAAGACCATCGTGTTCGGCGTATGGCTCTGGCACATCGTACTGCAGTAAATGAAGTTACTGATTACGTAAATGACTGGCTGTAACTGAAACTTCTAATACTTACAAAAATGACTTTCAGTAACTTCAGCGTAACGTAATTTAATTTGAGAGCAGTTGGCACCACGGTGAAACAACGAACTGCTGCAAGTCGTTTACTTCAGGGGCAACTCCTGCCACACGATTTGTAGCGCGCGTTCAACTGGCCCAAAGCGATCGCGATTTGCGACTTCAGTGTTGTCAAGCGAGAGCTTAAGGGGGGGGGGGGGGGTGGAAGACTCTTGTATTTTTTGATGAAAGATGGTTCTGTGTTGGTGATAAGAGGCCAGTTGGGGGTTTGCAGTCACCCTGTCTGCGCGCTAGACACACTGATCCTACGCCTGACACTGTGGTCTAGGGTGTCATTTCGGATGACAGCGGGAACACTCTCGTGGTTATCCCACGCACCCTGACTGAAAACATGTACGTCAAACTGTTGTGCTGCCAGTCATGAGCAGCATTCCTGGAGGTGTTTTCCATCAGGAAACGCTGGCCCACATACCGCTGTCGTAGTCCAATATACTCCACGAAGTGCTGGAATGTTGCCTTGGCCCGTTCGATCACCAGATCTGTCTCCAATCGAGCACATATTGGACATCATCGAATGACAACTCCATCATCCACAACAAACATTTGTTGACGGACCAAGTGCAACAGGCATGGAACTCCATCCCAAAACTGACATCCGGCGCCTGTACAGCACATTACGTGCGCGTTTGCACGCTTGCATTCAACATTCTGTCAGTTACACTGGTTGTTAATGTATCAGCATTTCGCATTTGCAATGGCTTTTCCCACGCTTGCATTAATCTGTGATCTTGCAATGTTGATCACTTAAATATATTACCTAGGTAAATGTATTCTCAAAATTTCATTCCTCTGAGTTAATTATTTTTTGGTGTTTTGATTTTTTTCTTCAGTATATAAACATGTCATTTTGATGATGTCAGCCGAGTAGCCAACCCGGCATTCGTGCCTGTGATGCGTGTGGGCGCATTCCTCAGGTTGTTTGTGGTCTAACTGCAGGATGTTAGTAAAGTTCTGGATCTCGAACTATTCCCAAAATTTGGTCTGAAAATGTACGACTCAGCCACTCAAGTAAGAACAACAGTTACCCACGCGTACCTTACGGATCTTATATGCAATCCTTCAACTATCTTCGATAGCACAATAATTTGTGTCAGAGACTATGAAGCGCATATTACACTGAAACCTTCAACAGTATTACTGCTTTGCGAAAATGATCCTTTGCCTTGAAGGATAAGCGACATCTGGAACTGACAGATCTGCAAGCCTCTAGATTATCAACGTCTTGTGAAATACCTACACAGTCGATCCCACAGGACACCATTGTCTGCTGTAATGCCAGTCGACCATACGAATCTATTGCATCGAACTTCTGCATAAGTTCGATGATGAAATGTTTGCCTCTGTCTTTCGCTATGGCAAGCCATGATGTGTGCAGGCCCGAATTACCAAGCTCTTGGCTCACCCCAGGCATGAAGTTCAAATGGAAACTCAGGACCTTGCCAGAAATCATCTCAGCTACTTCCACGATGGGGTTCGGGCTCATACAAAGAAACTTTTTCTTTTGCAGATCGAGGTCTGTCATAGCATCTATAGGCGGACTCTTCCCGACCTAAGTGCCATGTCTCCTGGGAGAAGGTCGCCACCCCTGAGTTCACCTCCATTGCGATAGATGTCGATGTCGCTGGCCCTTAGACATCTTCTTACCTCCCGCTTCCCAATCGGCCTTCTGGTTTCCGATGTAACTGACCGTTATCGCGTAAGCCTAGTGAAATTTTGCGACGAGTAAGGCTACCGTTATCGAAGGAAAATAATACCGGTTAGCGGGGGGAATGGAAAGACAGATTCTCCTGAAGGAAGAATCTATTCAAAACCTAGTCTAAATACTGATAATAATTTTGAAATCTTTGGAATATAGTGCAATCGCTCACGAACCACAAAGGGGGAAAAGGGCACCACGAAATATTTTTAATAAAAAATAGTGCTAATACAAAGATACTAATTATCAAAACAAGGATAATTAAATGGTAGCCAGTCCACTGTGGCAACGAATCTCCAGAATCTTAAGAAAGATAGTAACGAAGAAAATTAATCAAATAATCACTGACGTGGCAAAACATGGTTGTTACCCTTTTGCACAACACAACAGTTCACGAGAAAATAAATTAATCAGAAAGCAAGGAGTTTGCAGTTCCTTAATCTGAAATACTAAATTTTGAAAGCAAAGTTAAATGAAGTTACTGGTTAGATATATGACTGGCTGTAACTGAAACTTCTGTTACTTAAAAAAATGACTTTCCGTAACATCAGCGTAACGTAATGCTAAATTTGGGAAAGGGCAAGCAATTTACTTTTAATCATTGAAAGATTGATTTGAATTTACTTCAAGCAAATGAACAACCGAAATTACTTTTAACATAAGAGCAATAAGGTACTTACCAAGCCGGCAGAAGTCACTCGCTAAGCTAAATACAAAATAAATGACATTGGGCATTTTATATTTGCGCTGTATCTTTAGATATTAGCTTTGCCAGTGAAATTTTACGTTTCTTTAAGAAAGTGAAGTTACAAATTCGTTAAGCCTCTGTTATGGAATACAAGAATGAACAGTTACTGAGGCAGCAAAATGTAGACGATTAACAAACAAAAGAAACTGGCAGCAAATAAATAATCAATTTTCATATTTTTACGACATTCGGTGATTGCATGGAAAGGAAAGGGACTATGCTTGGTAATAACGTCTGAGGACTATGACAAAAAGGTGCCCTACGAGTTTAAACTATAGCAAGTTATTATTCAAGAAAATTATTAAAGTTTAGGAAACAAATGCCCATGGGTGATGCCTGTACATTATAAGTCAGACTTTGTCAGTTAACCATCTAACGATGTTATATAGCTGTGTAGCCGACCACAATGCTGAGCTGCTGCTATTGCTGCCGCCGATTGAGAACCACAAGTCGTCTCCAGAGCCATGGATAATTATGGGATAGGCAATAGTTAGAATTGCAGCATCCTCCGCTTGTCCACTCCAACAGTGCTCTCAATACTCGCTGGTTAACGAAGTAGGTGTGCCTACAATCGCACGATCATATCTGCACACCACGTCTGCAGGAGCGCCCAACAAACACTTCGGCATTCTTTCAAGACTCAAGTTCCTCTGCTTCCTCTCTGCTCGCAGCGCGACAGAGACTCTCCATACGCAAAGATAAACAACGCCACAGTTACTGTCATTTTGTTGTTTGTTACTGATACATTTTAATAAAATTCCCTTGGCTATTACCTAGAAATTTACAATATTTACATTATAATTACAATCAGTTACGTCTAGTCACAAATAAACACACTATCATATCCATTACATATTAAATACAGTTTCTGTATTAAAGCTTACAGATTCAGAATTAGCAGTACAGTACAAGTTATCCATGGATATTAAACGACTAATGTCATCCCATCGACATGCCCACCAAGACGGTCCCCTACGACATCGAGTTAGCTTCACCATGTCTTATCTGGAGGAGGTAATCTGTATCCTAGGGCATATGCCCTCCTGCGGTACAGTTAGGACTGTCTTGTTGCCCGCTCAGCACACATCAGTACCAAAACAACATGTTTATAACATCTCGTTGAATCGGGTGTACTGCTGGTGGTCTGTGTTTTTCTAACACAATATTTCGACATCGTACCTCGGCGTCTACTCAACGACAGGCTGTCCGTATCCCGTATTTATATCTGGACGGTGTCTGGCGTTCCCTACGCCATCCGCTCCCGCTGCGACCGTGTCGGTTGGTCGCCAGATGTTCCGTCTTCTGTCCGCGCCCGCTTCCGCTGTTTTCCCCGGTGGCGGCCGTTTCATGGCGTTCCCTACTAGGTCCGCGGCCGCCAGGCGCGTTCCTAGCACTAGATGAAGATGGTATCTGTGCTTTCGGACATGTCCGAAAGAACAGATACCATCGGTAATCATGCAGAGCTCTAGAATGAAATGATAATTAAATCAAGGCCCTACGCTGTCGACAGGCGTTGATATACATCAATGAGGACAGTTAGAAATGTGTGCCCTGACCGGGACTCGAACCCGGGATCTCCTGCTTACATGGCAGACGATCTACCCATCTGAGCCACCGAGGACTCAGAGGATAGTGCGACTGCAGAAATTTATCCCTTGCACGCTCCCCGTGAGACCCACATTCCCAACTTAGTGCCCCTGCCCATTACACTCATTACTCGCGGCAGACAATCTTACCGAGTCCCGTAAGAGTTCGGGCAATACGTGTACATCCGCACGGAAGAAGAAGGTCAATGGCCGGTTAGCCTTAACTATATGAAGATGGTATCTGTTCTTTCCTGGATATCCCGGTGAAAAGGAAGACAGACGGCATATTAGGCCATAGTGTGTGTAGACAACCTACACACACCGACTTATACCTACAGGCTGACAGCTGCCATCATCCGGCACAGAAGAATGGGGTACTGAGAACACTTGTTCACCGAGCCAAAACACTGACTCAGACAGCTTGGGAGTAGAGTTAGAACACCTACAGCAAGTGTTCACAGACAACGGATAAACAACAAGGGACATCGGCAAGGCGCTATATCCCTCCAGAACAAGAAGAAAAGATCAGGAGGGTAGACATTCTACCGTATGCAGGACCTATATCTGCTAAGATGAGCAGAATACTGAAAAAGCACAATATCAAGAGTGTGTTCTGCTCATCAAACAAGATCAGGGCGCTTTTTGGAACGGTTAAGAATGATCTGGGATTGAAAAAACCACGTATCTACCATATACCATGTGAATGTGGTATGTCTTACATTGGCCAGACTACCAGGTCCGAGGACATAAGATGTCAAGAGCACAAAAGGCATACCAGGCTACGACAAGCTACTAAATCGGCAATAGCAGAACATTGCTTAGAACTTGAGCACACCATGAATTACGATAAAAACAGGATCTTATCTCAGACCCCCAAATTTTGGGATAATGTCATCAGTGTATCGATCGAAATCAAGATGACAGAGAACTTGATAAACCGGAAAGCTGTGTACCAGCTCAGCACGGCGTGGAACCCGGCTTTGGACCTACTACAAAACAACGGAAGAAAACACAAGACCAGGAGAATGGCAGGGGCGCTGGAGAAAGTCGGAACGGTCACCAACAGCAAACGCAGCCTGTCGAGGAACGCGAGGAACGCGCCTGGCGGGCGCGGATCTAGTAGGGTACGCCATGAAACGGCCGCCACCGGGGAAAACAGCGGAAGTGGGTGCGGACGGAAGACGGAACATCTGGCGACCAACCGACACTGTCGCAGCGAGAACGGATGGCGTAGGGAATGCTAGACGCCGTCCAGACACTGTCAGCCTGTCGTTCAGTCACTGGAAGCGCCTGATGAAGACGCCAAGGTACGACGTCGAAATACAGTGTTACAAAAACGCAGACCACCGGCAGTACACCCGATTCAACGAGATGTCACAAAATAGCCGGGAAAGTCCAAGAAATTACAACATGTTTATAGTTTGGCTTGCTGAAGGCACCACTTGAATTGGAAGCACCAACGTCGCGAAAGGCAACCCCCAAGTTGCCGCACTATTTCCCGAAGCCAATCAAGACAGCGGGCTCCACGGTTCCAGTCTAGCAGTTCCAGCAGTGAGCCAGTTCCGGTTAGAGATCCGCTTCAGCGAATTACCCCAGAGTCCGGCGAGCAGATGGGCCATGGTGATTGCCAAACTCGACCATCGTAAACAAGAGTATGTTTCGCATCTAACTGATCAATTAACTCTCCTAGTACAGACTTTGTATTCAAGTGACAATTGAACTCTCTTAGAGTGGACGTTATCTTAAAAGTGATCATTTGATTCTATTGTTTGGATCTTGCACTTACATGATAATTAATAGCCCTATGTAACACACTTTCACACTCTTCACAAGAGAAATTCTATGCCCTGTGACTTTAATAAATGTTTTCGGTTTAGTAACAAGCGCTACACAATACACGCATTCATTAAATTCACGTTAGCATGATATTTAACATTAAGACACCTGGCACGCAATGCACCCAAAAGCGCGAACTAGAAGGCCTTATCAGGTAGTGAAATACGTGAACAAATAGATTTATTCCATACCATGTATCGAATACTTTGACTGAATCCCTGTGTAATTCTCACACACAAACACACACACACACAAAAGTACAGCACTTGCATACAACTTACAAATTCAACAACTCAATGCGGATACCTTACACATTATCTTACATACAGGCAACAAGACTTTTGAAAATGTGTTGCTTAAATACGAAATTGGCACTATTAATTGTATCTGGGGGGCTTGAATCTGCGCACCATGGCCTTATTGGATAACTTCAGTTACTTCAGCGCTAATTAACTCGGAACGGCGCAAAGTATTGAATTTTTTCCCAACAATTATTTCTCAGTACAATCTAGCCGGCAACACCCTTACAAGCTTTCCAGACTGTTTCTGACCACCCTGCATATTTTTCACCTTCTGCGTGTATGACGTGAATCTGTAAGGAATTTGTTAAACAAAAGATTAGTATCAGTAACGCAAAGGTCCCGAGTTCCATTCTCGGTCCGGCACACAGTTTTAATCTGCCACGAAATTTCAAAATTAGTATTAATTTTTCCCCATTTAATGGGAAATTTATTTTTTTGAATCAAGGCAACATCTTTTTGAATAGGATAGGAAAATTTGCGCCTTGTTCACGTTACCCATTGACGCAATCGCAATCACACCTGTATTTCTAAATTACGACAATTAATTAGTTATACGAGAGAATTCTCCATGGCGCACTTCAGTAGTTGGTTAAGATACCAATGTTGGTGACCGAGGATAGGAAAATTGTCCAAATTGTTTTGAAATAATTATTTTTATCTTTCCATTTTCGATTATCAGTGTTGGACGGAGTAGTGATTATTTCTGGCAGCTGGTAAAACACCGCCACTTTTAGAAGCTTGCGACATCGAGTTACTCCTCGGAGCGTCTCGCAGTTTCCTGTTAAGCGATTACTTTTTCGTTTTGCCTCGAGATAAAAGCACGAGAGCATCTTGAAGGAGATTCTCGTGCGCAGCTCTCTGTGTCTTCATCCCTCCACGGGAAACGCTATTACACGCTCGACATGGCTGTCTACAACGGCCCATGCCAAGCTCGCATCCACTTTATTTCATCTACTCTGCCCTCAAAGAAGAATGACGGCCTTTTCGCCTCCGCATACGAGGTACCCAGCTGCTTTCTTGCAATTTTTCGCCTAAAGAGGATTTTGATACTTTCGTCTTTCCCTGCGTTTTTTATGGGTCATCAGTCTTCTGACTCTCCCGTGGCAGCCTCGTCATCACAGAGTAAAGCACCCGACGTCCACAATTATTTCTTCGATATAATCCAATTTCTGCTTTACCGTAGATGTTTTACCCTCTGTTGCTACCTCTAGTACTGTGGCGCTTTGAATGCAAGAAAAGCGTACAGAAATGTTTCCATAAGTAATGGATTCGGGACGGGTCGTGGGCAGAAAAAGGACAAACAAATGAGAAAGGCATAACCTTAATTTTATTATTAATCGTCCGGCCCCGGTAGCAGAGTGGTCAGCGTGACGGAATGTCAATCCTAAGGTCCGGGGTTCAATTCCCGGCTGGGTCGGAGATTCTCTCCGCTCAGGGACTGGGTGTTGTGTTGTCCTAATCATCATCATTTCATCCCCGTCGACGCGCAGGTCGCCGAAGCGGCGTCAACTCGAAAGACCTGCACCAGGCGAACGGGCTACCCGACATTTCAATTTCATATTATTAATCGCCACTTTCACATTTTGTTCAGCACCGGAGATTTCGACGAGATGCTGTACAGGGACAGAATTGCAACTGGTGAATCTGAACTAATTTTTTGCCATTGTAAATTGGATCCGCATTAACGGATTAGCATATCTACCACATTTTGCTGCCACATGATAACTACAGCCCACACTGAACCTCGTTGAGTAGCTGCACTTTAATTGTAAACACCCAGCACTTCAGAGGGATGCTGAAAGACTGAATTCCCCAAAGGACATGATTCACTTCTACACAATACTGTATTCCACGCGTACATTGTCAAATATTTCTTCTTCAAATTAAGTCCTATGTACAACACTACTAGACTTTTTTGACAAAGAATGTCCTCCTTGTATGTGCTAGTCTATTTCTTCTAACTTTTGTTTCATGCGCAATGCCCTGTTTTGCTCCAAAGGAAGCATAGTTCCTTCCATTCGAATACTTTCTGAAACCCAGTTTTGATGTTGCATTTACCGATAACTATATTATGTTACTCCTTGGTACCGGAACAGTGCCCCAGCTTTGTATGTAATGAGGAAATTCTGAATGTACTTTAGGTGTAGGGGATCTATTGACTTCATGAAATTATGAGTACATTTTCCGGGAAACATATTGAGTCTCAACTTATCTTTGATAAGGATAGAAGCTGAAGTAATGTATTAAAATTTGTCCCAAAGCCAGGAGGTGAACTCAGGTGTCCTGCTTATTAGGCAGATGTGCTAGGGTGCTGTATCGGATATCACATCTGCCTAGTAAGTAGGGGATCTGAGTTCACCTCCTTTACTTGGCACAAATTTTAATACGAGGGTGAGTCAAATGAAAACCTTAAATTTGTAATAACAAATCAAAATTTCGCGCCGTTATCCTGTAAGTTGGTAAGCGTGCTACAAACAGCTTGCATAATGGCCTGTAGGTGGCAGCATGGGGCAGATGCACACATACCGTCGCAGTATCAGTATAAAGATGGCCGCCCCACTTGCGACTTGCACCAGGGAAGAACAGCGTTCTGTTATTCGGTTTTTACGTAGGGAAAGTGTGAAACCTATTGAAATTCATTGACGAATGAAGGTGCAGTACGGAGATGCATGTTTGTCACAGCAGCAAGTCTACGAATGGAGTAGGAAGTTCGCAAACGGTATGACTTCAGTGGAAAATGCTCCTCGTCCAGGTCGGGCACAATGAGTTTTGACTCCACAGAACATTGCAGCAGTTGACGCCACAGTGAACGAAAACCGCCGAGTGACACAGACTGACATTGCAGCATGTTTACAGATTAGTCGTGGGTCAGCACACCACATCGTGCATGATGTGCTCCAGTTTCACAAAGTGTCTGCAAGATGAGTTCCATGGCAGCTGACGCCTGAAATGAGAAAACGACGTGTTGATGCTTGTGAAGAACTTCTTCGGCGCTTTGAACGAGAAGGTGATGGCTTCCTTGCAATAATCGTTACTGGCGACGAAACCTGGGTTCACTTCTACCAACCGGAAACGAAGAGAGCGAGCAAGGAATGATGCCATTCCTCATCACCAAAACCAAAGAAGTTTCGAACATAACCATCAGCAGGGAAGGTTATGCTGACTCTCTTTTGGGACAAAAAAGGCGTCATTTTAGAGCATTACATTCCTAGAGGGACCACTGTCACCAGTGCATCATACACAGAGCTCCTAAAAAAATCATCTGCGGCCTGCTATAAAATCAAAGCGACGTGGATTGCTATCAGCATGTGTCCTTTTGCAACATGACAGTGCAAGCTCCTACACTGCCCGTACAACAGTTGCCAAAATCACAGACCTGCATTTTGAGTGTCTTCCTCACCCACCATACTCACAAGACCTTGCCCCAAGTGATTTCCGTATGTTTGGACCACTCAAAGACGCAATGAGAGGAAAGAAGTTCCGTTCTGATGAAGAGGTACGCCACGCGGTGCATGAGTTGTTGCGAGGACAACCAAAAGAATTTTCTTCTAAAGGAATTAATGCATTTGTAAGCTCTGGAGGACTTGCATTGAGCGTGGGAGAGATTATGTTGAAACGTGATACAGCTTTATACCACTTCTGCAAAATAAATAATATTTTTTTAAAATATTTAAGGTTTTCATTTGACTCACCCTCGTAGATTACCTCAGCTTCTACCCTTACCGAAGATCAGTTGAGACTCAGTATATCTCCAGGAAAATGTAATTCCATCTTGACAGTTACTTAAAATCACAAACTTCCTTAAAACGTCAGGAAAACTTTTAGCTTTTCCTGAAACAACTGTGCATAACGAATCAACGTTTACATGCATAGTCACTTGTTTCAGAAAAACTGGTAGTGTGGATGGATCTGAACATTCCAGTAATCTTCGGTGTTAAGTGGGGACTCACTGGAAAATACTGCGCGTCCTTGCTAGGTACACCATGAACGTTGATACAAAAACGGTGTCAGCAAACTGGAATGTCTTATGGTTACAGAGGCACAGAGAAGCTAAAACTCCGTCTGTTTTGCGTTCACGTTGGCACAAGCTTCGAAAATCTCTGATATAGGAAAAATGCTACATTACTGTCAATGGTTTTAGCATGTTCAAAACAGTTCAAATGGCTCTAAGCACTATGGAACTTAACATCTGAGGTCTTCATTCCCCTAGACTTAGAACTAGTTAAACCTAACTAACCTAAGGATATCACACACATCCATGCCCGAGGCAGGATTCGAACCTGCGACCGTAGCAGCAGCGCAGTTACCGACTGAAGCGCCTAGAACCGCTCGGCCACAGCGGGCGGCTTTAACATGTTATTCGCAACATTGTCCACGTGTTGATTATGTTTTCTTCTCCAACGAATTAAGGTTTCATCTAAGTTTCTATATAAGCAGCGAGAACGATACATACTGGAGTTCAGAAGACACTCGTGTATTCCATGAGACCCCATTACTTTCACAGGAAGTTGTAATTCGGTGTGAAATTTCACCCAAAAGAATTGTAGACCCAATTTTTTTCCCAGAAATGTTAACAGCTTAATGTTACCAGAACGTCATTATGCAATTTGTACCGTTGTTAGAGGCTGATGAACGATACTGCAGCCACCAGCAAGATGGATCAACAGTGCCCACAGCAAATAGCACCACGATAATGTTGTGTGAGTTCTTTATGGGACACATTATTTCATATAACCTCCAGCCACCTACATCACCAGATTTATCTCCCCTCTACTTTTTTCACTCGGGACATCTGAAGGATAAAGTCCATAAGAACAACCCTCACACAATCAGTCAACTGAAGCATGAGACCGAAGCCTAAATATTCATCATAAGTGTATCCACATCCCAAAAGTAGCAGCCAATGTGAAGGAATTTGTTGATGCTTGTGTTGTGACGCACGTCCGATATTTCCAGCATCTATTGTGAGAAAATATACAAGATGTGAATTATTGAACTATATGAAAAGAAACGTAAATTAGTTACAAACAACATATAAACGTCCCCACAGATATTTGGAATTAGGTTATGACATATTCGATGTGCCTGCCATCATTGGCGATGATGTGGCGCACACGAATAACGGAATTCTGCACGACGCACTGATGCGTCAGAACATCGATGTATGTTGATGACCTCCTGAATGGCTCTTTTCAGCTCAGCAATGGTTTTGGGATTATTGCTGTAAACCTTGTCTTTAATTTAGCCCCACAAAAATGGGTCCCATGAGTTCAGATGCGGAGAATGGCAATCGAGGCTCATGCCAGCGGCCTCACTTGGGGTACCCCAGAGCCAGAATGCGGGCCCCAAAGCAATCCTCCAGAACATCAATCTCCGGAAGCACTGTAGGTATTTTCATACAATTGGCACTAACAGATTGACTTATTCACGAGGAACGTTTGCGTATATAATCCATTACCGCTACGCCAGACAAGTCTTTCGGCCGTAAACACTTAGTGGTAACCGTGAGAAGCCGGGGTGGTTCGCTAGTATTGTATATTCCCCGTCTTTTGTGAGAATTTAAAACACTCTGCACTATTTTACGAAAACTTTTTTTGCCTTTAACATATTACGAGTATTCTATGGCTGGCGACGATTCACACTTCCAGTACTGCACGTCTTCGGATCATGCCAGTGACGAAGAGCGCCCATACGATTGTTTGCGGGGGATGGGGTCGTGGAAGTCAAATCATGGGAGAGGGGAGGTGTGAAGTATTCTTAATATTTTGAAAGACATATGGCGACTTGTATGTAGGCGTAAAAAAATTCCAATTCCGACTCTATTAAAAACTTGCGTAATACAACCTTTTTAATCATTTTCTTGAATGATAGACTCGTGATTACATTATATTTTTCCCTTTCTCTGAGAGCTAGGGAGGAAGCACTTTTTGTAGTCCTGTGGCATCCATCGCCTCCTGGACCTCCCAACTCCAGCTCCTGCTGCGTCTTCCACGCTTTCTTCTTTCCGTTGGGGCCCACTGACACACTTTCTTTGACAATCTCCATCCTTTCTGGATGTCAATACCAACATTTATTTTCTGTGGTGTCTCTTATTGATTTATCGACACCTATAGCCACTCTTGCAGCGATCAGCCAGAACATGATAACTGCCTACGTAACAGCCGGCATGTCCACCTTTGGCACGGATAACAGCGGCGACGCACCCCGCGACATGGAAGAAATGCACCCTTGGTAGGTCGCTCAAGGGAGTTGGTAACATAACTGTACTCACAAATCACCTAAGTCCCATAAATTCCTGGAAGGGAACCGATGAGCTCTGACGCCACGTTCAGTCACATTCCGGATGTGTTCGATCGGGTTCAGATCTAGCCAGGTGGGGGTCCAGTACATCAAATGGTACTCGCCATTGTTTTCCTCGAATCATTCCAGTACACCTCTGGCCTTGTGACATAGTCATGCTGAAAAATGCCACTCCTGTCGGGAAAAGTGGTCGTCTTGAAGGGGTGTGCGTCATCTCGTTGTACGATACTCCTTGACGCACATGGTGCATTGCACAAGCTCCACTGGATTCATGGGTGCCAACATGAATGTTCACCAGGCTATAATGGAGACGCGCAAGTTTCAAAGTGCAGGTGTCAAGGACCTGTTCCCTGGAAGATGACGGATTCGGACCCTCCCATCGGCATGATGAAGAAGGTATCGGGATTCATCAGACCATCCAACGCTCTACTACTACGCCAACGAACAAGGCCGATGGTCATGTGCTCATTTCAGTCGTAGCTGCCGATGTCGTGGTGTTAACATTGGCACATGCATGGGTCGTCGACTGTGAAAGTCCATCCTTAGGAGTGTTCAGTGCACTGTGTGTTCAGACACACTTGCAGTCTGCTTAGCATTAAAGTCTGATGTAAGTTCCACCTGTCCTGTTTTACCAGTCTGCCCAGCTTACAACGGCCGACATCTGAAAGGAGGAGTGGACGTCCAACCCCACGACGTCTTGATGTGGTTTCACTTTGGTTTCACCATGTGCTGAAGTCACCCACTAAAACACTTCTCGAACACCCGACATGTCGTGCAGTTTCCGAAATGCTTGTGCCGGGTCTCTGGGCCATCACAATCTGCCTTCGGTCAAACTCAGATAGATTGCGCGCCTTCCTCCCATTGACAGCACGCTCACTGATCCTACATGTGGCTAACTAGCACGCCAGGTGACGCTGCTACCGCCTGCACGGCCTATATCGATAGTAGTTGGTGGTCATAATGTTCTGGCTGATCACTGTGTGTTCGTATTCGGTAATCTTATGCATTACACGGTCCATCTTCGAAATGCCACAACTTCACCTCCAAAAGTCCGTCTCCAGTGCAAACAATTTGTTATTACCCATATTTAGCTTCATAGATAGCGATGTTTTCAACAATTGAACGATATATCACCTGCTTGGTCCTTCTTGTTGTTTTGTTGTTCCAGGGAACTGCCGTACCGTCCTCCTGCCCTGCCCTATTTTATTATTTATGTCATCTTCACTTTTTTTCTTGTGGTTGTATCATAAACCCCAGATACTTAGAAGACTTCCGTTCCCTGCTCTTACTTGCTCCAAATTCGAGATCCTCTATGGTATTGTTGCCAACCTTCAGATATGCGGTTTTCGTCAGGCTAATTGTGAGGCTTCATCTTTGATACACTTCTTTTAACTTTCTAAGCATGTACTCAGCATTATCCTGGTCTCCTGCTACGTCTTTCTAATTCCGTGAATTTCTTCAACTTATCTTTATGAATTGGGTCTCGTGCAATAGATAGGAAAATCTTCCTGGTAGAAAAATATATGAAACTGTTTATGAAGCAATGTTTTTCTATGAAAATAGCGTATATAATTTCTCATCGGATTCCTTCAGTCTACGAGAACTAAGTTGCGTACACTAGTATGCGGTAGAAGACTGATAAAGGAGAGCGTCCAGTGTAGTGTTGTCGCAAGTGCACGGAGAATAGGAAAAGTAATGCGGTGGGTGTTGCAGTTGAGCCACTTAACTTGCTAGCAGTGTTAGGGGTACCTAACCTAAGACTACTGCACCTCAGAGGAAAACGACTGCCGAATAAAGACAGTGCTGTTCACGTTCCTTAGCCCATACTGTTCATACATTGCAGTCAACACTGCAGTCCAAATGGTATTCCACCTGTAATAGACAGCACTTTATAGCGTGGGGTACACTCTTCTTTAAACTAAAGCAATGTGATAATTTTGATATCAAAAGTTCAGTATCATAACTGGAAAGTTCGCACTATAAAGTATTCAAATGCCGTCAGTTCAGTAGTCCTTCTGAAGAAAATTCCCATCTAACTCACGACAACAAATTTACTTTTGGCGAAGTTATCATACTTCCTTACATTAGACTAATATTTACTGTGAAACTGATTCAATATCAGTTTTCATATAACTCGTATATATTTGTAATTATTGTTGTTCAGCTGAAAGACGTATGGCAATATGTGACATTGCGTTCAGGAAAATAATAGAATTTTGATCGAGAACAATAAATTACAACTTTTCCTACAAAGCCTAAAGAAATCAATCGTTAAATATCTGACTGCGAGTTTAAAAATATTTTCTAACAACTCCTAACAATTGATCTGCAAAGCTCCTGTACGCTACGGACAACTTACCTCGTCTTGCTGCTGCAATTGCTTGATCAGTAACATGCTAAAAAAATATTTCAAAAGCAATACTGCGATCCACACAGAGTGCAATGCATGGTCATAATAACTGTAAAAACTACTGGCATATTTTTTATGAAGCGAGATTGAATAATCAGGAAGGGTTTTCTCAACTAGTCTTAGTGTAAATAATGAAATAAACCAATAAAGACTTTAATTTACTACGGTAACAAACTAGATTATTTAGATATTGAGAAACTTTACACAGACTACAGACTTTAATTGTTCCAGAATATCTGTACTCAATAAACATATCTCTGGCCACCTCAAAGATACGAATATTAATCTCAATATATGCATACACAAATCTGACAAAATCGCTCCAATGCAGAAGCAAACAACAACTACGAGCAACAGAAAATTAGCAAAAATCCTCAGTTAATACCAAAGTCCCCTCCCGCGCTACGAGCACGATGATGGCGGGTTGAGACTTCTCACGTCGTGCAGCTTCTCTCCACGCTGCGTCCGACCACTCCAGACTCGCCTCAACAACTATTCGCTTACTACTACTGGCGATAATAATACCTCAGACTCAGAGTTTGTGTATGCACACCACAGCAGAATCATTGGTCGACTTTGCAATGAAGTATTAAGGTCCAACCCTTAAAACACTTGCCCTCACTTTTAAGAATTTTGTGGCGTAGTTCTCTTCTAACATTTTGACAAGAACCAAACGCAAAATTCTTGCATAACAAAATTGAGAAAAATAGCAGCAGATGTTTTACAAAAGTTGTAGAATAGATAAACATAATCATAAGATTACATAAGATATGTACATTATGGTAAATTGATAAGCTGAACAATATAGTCAAAAAAATACAAGTTTCATCTTGTGCATGTAAGCATTCATTTAAATCTGACTTTGATAGTACTTCATTTGACAGGATAACAAAATGTTGTTTATAGTTCTCCAACAGTGTAAAAGATTTCTTTCTGTTGTGTAGGTGCAAATTTTACATAGAATTGCAAATAGTGCAAAGAGAGAGAAAATAAATAGACAAGTATCATTGTGCAGGTAAGCACTCGTATCCACTTGACATTGGCGGTAGTTCATTTTACAAGGTAACAAAATGTTATTTACAGTTTTTCAAGAGAGTAAAAATCATCTGGCAACGGCAAACCAGCAGACTCAGGGACAACTCACGCCATGTCCGCTAACAACCACATCGAAATGTTGGTATATGTTTTTTTGAGGACACACAAGTTTCAGGTGTAACCAGACTCAAGCACTCACCACATACATTATGTCCACTGACAACCACACCAAAATTTTTCAGTGTGTCACTACGTTTCATATTCAGGTAAGGACACTGTACACAATCAGTAGTAGTAGAATAAGGCACAAGTATACCTTGTTGAGTACTGTAGAATGCGTTAAGGTCGTAGAAGCAGTGACATTGTGTCTCTTGGAGAAAACAGGTTCTCTTACATACAGTACACAGCGTACCATGAAGTACACGTTTTGATCCAGAACACGCAAAATGTGCAACATATAACATCACTGAATGACATACAAATTTGTCCAAAGACATTAATGGTGACATATTTAAAAAGTGTTATAATTAATCGTAGGTCACAAAGTAGATATATACGTAGTAATTACATGTGATTTAAATTATCATACAATAGAAAATTAGCTTCACTCAAAGATACGGTCGCATACACAGTAAAATTACAGGTAATCAATCAAAATACGTAGTTCATGGGATCCAGTTTCTGCGGTAAACATTTAAGAAAAAATATATATGATAATACATTCGCTTCCTTCTTATAAAATATAAATGACTTGAGCTCCAGTCAACGTAAGTTAGTAAGGAATGTCACTTCTTATGACTGTATATTCAGTTTAGTTCTCATGACTTATTACACATTCAATCATTGAGTAATGCGTCTGTGATTATCACAAGTACTTCTTTATTATTACACCATAATTATTTAATTTTCTTAAAAATCATAGTAATTTTTACAGGATGATCATCGAATAGAAAATAGTAAGTAGAATCACAAGGTCAATATTTTGCATGTGAATCTTTTTAACGCCTGTTCAGGGTTTACCCTTCTTGTAAAAACTTTTACTGTAGATATACTTCGCATTACTGGTGATCAACCTATTTTCTTTGTGTTGTACGTAGGGGAAGTAAGGGTCGTTCAAGAGAATAAAGGAAGACAAATACTCAGGAAGATTTTGTAGAATTTTAGGGGATTTTATGAGGTTTTTCTGAGGAAGAAGCGTTGGTGTTGATCACGTCACCCAGGAAATACCTATAATTTCGCAGCAAAGTGAGATTAGTTCATCTTCCGAAACTGAAACGACCTTTCGGCAGCTCATCGTAATTTCTGGAAACATAAACGGCATACCATTGTGGGATAAACAGGCGACGGAAAGACGGGAGGAAGAAGGTATAAAAGCAGAAGTTTACACAGAAATAGCAGAGGCTGGAAGGGAAAGAGATAAAAGAGCGGAGGCTAAAACAGACGCTTACAGCAGTTCCGGTTGGACATGGAAACATAGTTACAAAGGCGTTGGTGTATCAGAACCATTGACTTATTCGATGAAAAATTAGATGACGTAGCCAAAATGGCTGAGAACAATGAGTTCAGGCTGGAAACAGGTAATTGAGACTCCTCTGAATCATAGAGGAGACGTGGGCGAACAAAAACCGGAAACCATGGTAACACAACTCGTGATTGCGATAGCGTCAGATATAGAAGAAATACCATGGGCAAGCACTGAGCAAACAGGTGAGATAGCTTCGCCAGTACGAGAAAAGCCTATTGTGAGAGAAGCAGCTGTCACACCGGAGTCTATGTCAATCGCCTGACATGATTTCGATGACTAGCTTATAGTTTCTTTACGTAAATTTCTTACATAGACAGTGAGTGTTGATATGCAAGTAATAATGCAAAATGGTCAGTCCAGAGAGAGTTTGCCAAGTTCCTGGTCGATTCTGCGCAAACTAGAATTCATGAGCAGCCACTGTACAGCAAATAATTATATAAGCTCTACTAGCAATCAGAGACTGCAGAACATTCACTGATTTCATGAGAGTACCCAGGTCGATGGTGGAAGAAAAGAGAGTGCAAACAGGTGTCATCAACGCCCTGCCACTACGAGTAAATTCAAAACATACTTGAGGAACTTCGACGAGAATTGGAAATTTGTGGTAAGTACCTATGGGATCAAACTGCTGAGGTATTGGTCCCTAGACATACACACTACTGAATCTATCTTAAACTAGTTAAAGCTAAGGACAACACACACACACCCATGCCCGAGTGAGGACTCGAACCCCAGACGGTGGGGGGGGGGGGGGGGGGAGAAGCCGCGCGAACCGTGGCAAGACGCCTGAAGCCACGCTGCTACCCCGCGCGGCCCTTTGATAAGACTTCAAGCACAAATCAGCACGCACACACTGCAAATTACAATCTTCGGGCCAATCCGGAGAAAAGAGTAGTGCACATGTACTGCAACAAGCAGCAGGACACCTGCACAGTGTTTGTTAACTATGTCAGTTTCGAGGTGAATCAGCTGTCATAAGTCACAACAAAGATGGCAGCAATCAGGATCATATCAAATAAGGAACCTGAAGACAGGAACGATAATTTTCCTCTGGAACGACATGAGTACGAAAATTCCAATGAGGATGAACATGCAAGAGAAAATTCTTTGTACGGAAGCATTAGTAACAATCTCCAAAAGCCACCAGAGGAATTGGCTCCATCAATGGCAACGAAGTGATAACAAATTCCATTACCCAAATTTGGTGAAGGTAAGGAAGAGAGTGGAAAACGAATGCCTGGATATCTTTGAAGTTCAGAGACCAGCCCCAAACAGGAATCTTCAGGCCTGAGATACATACGAGCGAGAAATAAGTGTATACCCTAAATTATGTTGATGTATGGAGGGATAAAAGATGTCTCTCTGGTTGAGACGGGCAACGCTGAGATGATGGCGTGTCCCATCATGAAATGACAGAATTAGCCAATAAGCTTTTGATTTATGTACTATGTCTTGTAATTCATGAAAGTGAAGGGTACTGGGAAAAGACAACTCGCACCTGTATCTGTGTCAATCTTAAGGTTTCATTTGGTATTGTGTATACATTTTACCAAGCTGTTTGTGTTTAAAAAATATATGCAGGGTGTTTGAAAAAGAATATAGTATTACAAAGTGTTACTTTGTCCAAACTATCGATCGCTGCGCCTCAGCTCCGCTATTGGCGAAACGAATACATAGTCTAGTTTATATTAATAGTTGCTAAGGGTCAGTTGTCTTCTGTTTTGCTTGGTATCCGTCATATGTTTAAAATGGCTACTCCACAGCAGAAGTCATTTTGTGTTCTCGAGTTTGCGAAGTGCAATTCCGTGATTATAGTGCAAAGACGTTTCAGTTTGAGGTACCAAATTGATCCTACGAATGCATGGAACATTCACAGATTGTATCGACAGTTTCTAGATACAGTCCTGACCGCCCTCGTATTCATGAAGAAAATGTAGCACGAATTCAAACTGCTTTCCAACGTAGTCCTTCAAAATCAACTCGTCGTGCCGGTCGGGAGTTACTGCTGCCTACAACAACAATTTGGTGTGTTTTGAGACGTCGGTTATTTATGAAGCCGTACAAATTACAGCTGTTACAAGCTCTGCGTCCTGATGACAAACGTAAACGTGTGGCATTTTGTAATGAGATTCTTGATGCTAGTGACAATAATAACACTTTCGCACAACGCATCGTGTTCAGTGATGAAGCGACTTTACATTTTAGTGGTCAGGTAAACAAACACAATGTTCGAATTTGAGGCCTACAGAACCCACATGCAGCCATTGAAAATGTCGAGATTCTCCCAAAGTCAATGTGTTTTGTGCGATATCCCGATCATTTGTTTACGGCCCATTCTTCTTTGATGGAAACACGGTTAACGGTCAACAGTATCTTACTATGTTACAAAACTGGTTGTTTCTGAGGCTGAACGAAGACAACTTCATTTTTCAACAAGACCGGGCATCCCCTCACTGGAGTCGCCAAGTGCGTATGAAATTCTACCGAACCGTTGGAGTGGTCATCAAGGAGCTGGCGACTTAGCATCTCTCAGCTGGGCTCCACAGTCACCGGATTTGACACCCTCTGTGGGGGTTTCATTAAAGACAACTTTTATGTACCACCACTCCCACAGAACGTGGAAGAGTTGAAGAACCGGATCCGTACTGCCATAACATCAGTGACGAACGACATGCTTGCCCGAGTATGGGAGGAATTTGAGTATCGATGTGATATTGTTCCTGTCGCTGATGGAAAACATATGGAATATCTGTAACCTGATTTCGAGAGGTTCGTAAATATGTGTGTAAAGCTTCATATTCGTACACCTTAAAGTTTAATAAATATATGCATTCGAAATACGTATATTCTTTTTCAAATACCCTCTATACTAATATTGTCCAGCAGCAATGTTTTGTTTTACACCAGTGAAGAAACGTATCTTGTACTGAAAAGTCGGCAATCATGAACATAATCGTATTCTTAATTTTTTTTATTTATAAGCGTGTGTAGCACGTTGGAATCAGACATGCCTCATAGTTCTACAACGTAAGTTAGAGACAAACCACGTATTTTCTCGAAATGAGTATCATCGCTGACTCAGTCTGTAGTCCCCTTTTTCTTGTTTTATCAACCAGGTAGTGCATGGCTCGGTAGTCCTGTAGTGCAAAAATATATTGCCTGTTTCCTCATATGTTCTACATAAAGTGCTAAGTGTCGGTCTGTGAGAGTTGCCCGACTATGCACATGTTTCTTTCAGCCCTGACTAGATTCACTGGAAAAGGTAACACAACGCCAAGTATCATTATTCCTCCTTAATTTTGAAACTGTAAAAATGGTGTCTTTTTTTCTTCATTTGCGTCGAGGCCCATTAGTTTGAGAATATTGAATCTTGTGATGCACTCAAATTTTTGTGTAGACTGTACTTTTCTCTGTGTATATAAAGTTTTGAGGGGTGAGGCTAAATTATTTGGTGTGTGATGTGTAAGTCTGGAGTATTTGTAGATTTTCTTAGGTGCACTGAATGGTCATAGAGCGCACTACGGACTCTACTGCTTTTATGAGAACGGAATACCACAGGTAGCGAGCAAATCAGCTGGAGCACTGGCCAGTAGTTTTGAATGAGGTTGTGAAAGTTTTTAGTAGGCTCGAGCTTGCGAAGGGAGCACTGGGTGATCTTGCTTTTTATTCGTGTTAGGGATTTTTTTCTGTGCCAGTTAGAACTGTTACTAATAAGCCAGCAAGAACAATCTGTTTTTGCCATTTTCGCCACCTAATGCGAACTTTCTGTGCAGAACACACATCTCACCAGCTTGATTATTTTGATGAACAAATGAAAAGAAATGATGGTATGGCATTGATGGCCGGGAGTCCCTATATGGGGAAGCTCGGCCGCCGAGTTGGAAGTATTTCCAGTGGACGCCACAATGGGCGCCTCACGCATCGATGATGATAGAATGATGACGAGAACAACACAACACCCAGTTCCCGAGCGGAGATAATCTCCGACCCAGCTGGGAATCGAACCCAGGCCCGATGCAAGGCAGTCAGAGCAGCTGACCACTCAGCTAAGGGGGCAGGCAACAAATGAAAGAGCACAAGAAATAAAAATACAGTTTTCTGTCTGTTACATTTTAAGGGAGCACTTCAAACACTATAAAAATTTAATTAAAGAGTTAGTACTTCTATTATTATTGCTATATTATTGGTCAAAGTTAAGCTTAACTGTACAAACAGCGTTATCGTTTTTCTTTTTGTGCTACGTAAGTTAATTGTGGTGTTAAACATTATAACCATTATTTAAACTTCACAGATATACGCGCTTCCTTCTTTTTGGAATCAAATGTAATCAAATTTTTTGATAGGAATACGAATTGATTGGGTAAAACTATATTTAAGTACAAATATGTTTATAAGAACCTCTTTTTAGTTTCCAGAAAAGGCGTGATGTAGTGCGCACAAAGGAACACAAATGAGAAAGAGACTGTCATGGCAGACAAAACGCAGACTCTGGACGGGCCAGCCGGTGGGTATCGCACTGACACGGAGAGCGTTAGCGCGGCATTAGCTACGTTGTTAACACGGCTACCGACAAAAACAGTGGGCAATCTGACATAATCCACCAGAACATCGACGCACTCTCTCAAGAAGCCACAAGTTGCAGAATGGTTGGAACTGTTGCACCAGAATCATTTTCGGGAGCTATGACGAGAAGGAGTTAAGAGTTAAATAATATTTTTGTTTGTCAGCCGTGATGATGAAAAGCAAAAACACTGTAAAACAAATGCTAATAGAAAAATCAAGTAGTTTTCCATGTCTGTGTTACAGAGGATCCTCTTTTAACAGACATCCAATTCAAAACTATGCAACTATGGAAACTTTCCATTTATTTGTGGTGGCATTTACGGTTTGATAAAGACTGTGAAGTGAATTATATGGTGCCTAATGATACGTGCTTGTGTAAATATTATGCTCTTAAAATTATTTTTTAAATGCAGACGAGTTTATCATCACAGACTGATTAATGGAGTCGGGAGAATATGTTATGAACCACCGTAGGCGCACAAAAGTATGATAGATTGTTATTGTTTAAAAAGTTTATTTACAAAAGTAGGAAACAATTTTCGTCTACTCTGACGATTAACTATACAAGATTTACAAGTTGAAAGTCACTGGCTGAATACCGTAATTTAGAAAACACAAATTAAAATGCTAAGTCTCGCTGAGACCACCTTGGGGCAAAGGTCAACTAAAAGATAAAATTCTTCAGTCTTGGCATGGTGTTAAACTCCAACAAGCAGTTTAAGTTCTTCGGTCTATGCACAGAGTTAAAGTTTCCTTGGAACTGTCTACAGTCAATGTACCGGGTGATCAAAAAGTCAGTATAAATTTTAAAACTTAATAAACCACAGAATAATGTAGATAGACAGGTACAAATTGACACACATGCTTGGAATGACATGGGGTTTTATTAGAACCACACAAAAAATATCAAAGTTCACAAAATGTCCGACAGATGGCGCTGTACAGCAAAACGTCAGTGACTGCGCATGACAATCGTATATAAAAGGAGCTGTAATGAGAGAGAGAATCAGATGCCCCAGCAGTCGCAGCATGTTACCTGAAAAGGCGCTTTTAGTGAAGCTGTATTATCAGAATGGGGAATGTGCTAGTTCAGCGTTACGATACTATCGCCATAGGAAGGGGATTCGAACGGGTAAAGGTCTGTTGACAAATGCAGCTGTGGCGAGAATGATTTCGAAGTTCAAAGTCACGGGTTGTTTAGACGATAGGCCCCGTAGTGGCCGATCGAGCACAAGGCGTAATGCTGCTGAGACAGTTCTGGAGATTGTAGCGGGTTCGTCTATGCACGGGGAAGTCAGCGCTCGTGCAGTCGTACTTCGGACCGGAATTCCACACACTAATGTTTGGTTGGCACTTAGGCGTACCCTCCGATGCTATCCGTACAAAATCCATCGGCATAATGAACTGTTACCTGGCGATTTAGTGAAGCGGAGGGCATTTGCGGTGTGGGCGTTTCAAAAGATGGCGGAAGATGACGATTGGTTGAGTAACGTGTTGTGGACCGACGAAGCTCATTTCACGCTCCGAGGGCCTGTCAACGCCCACAATTGCAGAATTTGGCCTACCGAAAATCCTAGAGCTGTCGTGAAAACTCGATTGCACGACGAGAAGTCACGGTATGGGTTGGATTTACCACATCTACCGTTATCTGGCCTTTTTTCTTCGAGGAAATGCGAGCTTCTGGTTTTGTAACTGCTACCGTGACGGGTGAGAGATACGCCGATATGTTACAGAATCACATCATTCGAGTCACCTGCTGGAACGTACGATGTTAATGCAGGATGATGCTCCACCCCATATTGCTAGACGCGAGAAAGATCTCTTGCGCACGTCGTTTGGTGACGATCGTGTGCTCAGCCGCCACTTTCGTCATGCTTGACCTCCCAGGTCCCCAGACCTCAGTCCTTGCGATTATTGGCTTTGGGGTTATCTGAAGTCGCAAGTGTATCGTGATCGACGAATATCTCTAGGGATGCTGAAAGACAACATCCGACGCAAATGCCTCACCATAACTCCGGACATGCTTTACGGTGCTGTTCACAACATTGTTCCTCGACTACAGCTATTGTTGAGGAATGATGGTGGACATATTGAGCATTTCCTGTAAAGAACATCATCTTTGCTTTGTCTTACTTTGTTACGCTAATTATTGCTATTCTGATCAGATGAAGAACCATCTGTCGGACATTTTTTGAACTTTTGTGTTATCTTGGTTCTAATAAAACCCCATGTCATTCCAAGTATGTGTGTCAATTTGTACCTCTCTATCTACATTATTCCGTGATTTATTCAGTTTTCAAATTTATACTGACTTTATGATCACCTGGTATTAGAAGAATAATTTAAGCAGACTTCTACAGCATTCACAACCACAAAGATAGGTCGGGCAGCAGCTTTGCAGCGATACACTGCTCGTGTCCAGAGCGGCTGCGGTTGGTCGGCGGCGGCGACAGCACTGTAGACATGGAGCTGGATGTCCGAAATGGTGCCCGTCTTGGAGTGAACTGCCGATGGACGGCCGTTTGCCAGCGAAAATACCGTCCAGCAGCAGGATATCTAATTTCGGTTGTGTGAATCGCGGAAATAAGTTGGTTCTCGCGACTTGTGACCTCTGGCGGTACTTCTAGAGCTGCCTGATGGAACACCAGGAAATCTGCTTTTCGGTGAGAAGTGCTTGCCTGGCAAGCGGTCAACCTTCGACCGTGAGATGTATGAAGTGTTGTTGACCTGGCAGGGTCAGAGAGGGTGTAGCTCATATCCACGTCTCTTTACTCCAAGGATGAGGCTGGAATGACGTCCACTTCCATCGGTATTAGTTCTGTGGCTGTGGGCTGGACCGCAGAACAGGTTTGATGGCTGTGGTTGGGATGACTTTGTGCTGATTCTTTGTGGCCTCTCCTGGATCTCCGTATCTAGAAAAAAATACGGATCGTAATTCATCTGTTTTTGCCTTTGCAGGGTCGCGATTGGTTTATATTTTTCCCGCAGACCTTACTGTTTCTCGTCTTGGCCTCGGCCATGGCCCTCCCTAAGAGTTTTGTTACTGTTGCTGGTAGCTACTCACTGAAACACGGTCTTGCAGAGTCTAACAGTGGTGATACGTTTGCCATGATGGCTTCTGACTGAATGATGGATGTGTGATTGAAAGTTATCACCTAATTCGTCTACCACATACTTTTTCTGCTGGCGAGTCTCCGGCTTGTGGAGTGGCACGATATGAAGCTAGGAACAAAATCAAGGATTCGTCCAGAAGGCGACGGCGGTGTAATTTAAATATTTGATTTTTGAACATGCAGACAAACCTTTCCGCTAGGCTATTGGAGGTTGGATGGAAACTTGGTGTATGTATTAATTCCATGCCATTCTCTCCATGAAAGGAATTAAATATGGCCTACTGTCAGTTAGCAGGGTTTCTGGTAGCCCTTCTATTGGAAAAAAAACTGCCAGGATCTGGATGGTTTGAATGGGTGAGGTGTTCGGCATACTAGAAATATAAGAAAATCCTGTAACTTTATCAATGGTTGTGAATCAGGGATGGCCCAGAAACTGTCTGGCAAAATCCAGCAATGGTCTCGACCATGGTAGAAGTGTGTGGCCACAGGAACAATCGGCGAGGTAGTGTGGTCTGCTTGCTCTGACAAGTAGTGCAAGATGCCACCATCTGTGATCTGTGTGATGACAGCATCGAGACGCTGCCAGTACACATGCTGGTGAGCCAACTTTTTGGTAATGACCATCCCCTCGTAGAGTAGGCCCAGCACCCACTACTTTAGTGACTTCGGAATTAACCAACTGGTGAAGTCGTTCTCGCCCTGTAGCAGTGGCACACCATGGAGGTCTGGCTTTCTATGTTCCTGATGTGTCTTACCTGCATACTTGGCTTTCTAGGTTCCTGATGTGTCTTACAGGGACAGAAGATTGGCATTAGCATGTTGAATGATGGAATAGGATTGGATGTCATAGTTACATGCAGATCTGCATGCGGTGAGTCATCCTGTAGCGATGATCCTGAAGCCTTGAAAAGGGCTAAAAAGTTTTATGATATGTCAGTAAATTGAATTTTGTACCAAATATATGATAATAAATCTTTTGAGGCAGAATGCGATGGCGCGTGCTTCTTTCTCAGTTTGAATATAGATTCTATGGGTTGTTGACAAGCTTGGAGACGAATGCGATGGGCCGTTCCATAGCGGAAGCATCTGTCACTAAAACAAGTGGCTGCAATGGATCGCATGTTTAAGTTCTCCAAAAGCCCTGTCAGGCACTGCTGTCCAACTCCATTTCACATTTGTCTTGAGAATGTTGTGAAGATGCGCTGCGATTGCTGCTTCCTTTGGTACAAGTTTTTGGTAATTTTCAGTTATCCGGGTAAAGATTAGAGTTGGCCAATATCTGTTGATGTGGACAATTTTTGGACTGCCTCCATATATTGGGGTGTAGGACGAATGCCTGTAGCACTGAGTATGTGTCCCAAGTTTTCGACGAGTTCTATAAAGAAGCTACATTTATTGCACTTATTACTTGCTTTCTGGAGTACTGAAAACTATATCTCTGAAGCGTTTGCTAGATCCTCAGAATGTTTGCCCGTTGCTAGGTGGTTTGCTGTACTTGACACTACACGAATAAGATTTTCGAGGTACCTCTGGAAGATGGCTGGGGCGCTAGGCACTCCATACGTTAGGAAATTATACTCCTAAAATCCGGATGGACTTCTGATTACTAGCTTCTGCTGGGATTTGGCATCCATTGGGAACTGAATGTACACGTCTTTGAATTGAATTTTATCAAAACTTCCTTCACCCACTAAAGGGGTCAATATGGCCTCCACCTTTCGAATTTGGTATGAGTCCGTCATGTACTGGTAGTTTGCTGTGTTTTTTGAATCACCACATATGCACAGCACGCTGCTGTTTTTCTGCTATGACTGTAGGTATGGCCTGCAGACAGTGTGAGATAGAGGTAAGAATTCCTCATAATGTAGCGTTTTAACTGAAGTTGCAGCTTTCTCATCAGGCAAAAGGCATTTTATGTACTTTAAAAATTTTGGTATGGCTGATGCGAGAAGGGCTATATGTACTTCAAACTCCCCAACACCTGGTGCTGATTGAGGAAACACTGAAATGAATTTTGCAAACAATTTGTCAAAAAATTTGGAAACGCTGAAGGAGTGAACAGTAGGTGTAGACCCATATATCTTCAGTTCCAGTGCGTTGAAGAGAACATTCCCCATGTGTTTACCGTTCCTGGATTGTCCACTACAAGGATGCAGGCCCTGATAATGTGGGTGCCGTACTGTACCTCTGTGATGACTTGCCTTGAAAAACTCTCGCCATTGCAGTAAGTCCTCATCTGAAAGTCTACAGGTTGATGAGTTGGGTCACCCATCTGCTGGTAGGATTGCCAGTCAATGAGGGTGGCAGGGGAACCTGTATCGATTTGCAACCTGAGTGGCACATCATCAATGTAGATCTTCAGGGAGGTACTGTTTGTGTTGATTGGGAACACGGAATTTATGTATGCTATGTCCATAAAGGTTCATCTCCGGTCTCTGTTCTCCATCCAGTGGATCCACCCTGTTACAGGCCACTGACATTTTGCGTGGTGATTGACATACTTGCGTTCAGTGCTCTTACTTCTCTCATGTTGTACATTTTGCTCTGCAGTAATGATGATGAGCGTGTGATATAAAACACTAGCTACATTATGCCAATTTTGGGGGTCAGCGTTTCTGTTCCTGGTCTTTTTGTATCATCTGCCATTCCATTCTGACTGTTGGTGTGGGTCTATAAGTTGTTTAGGTTACAAAAACTTGAGACAGGTCTTGTAGAGTTGCTGATAAACGTAAGGACTGTTGAAAGGCTCTAATGATTGGCAAACATGTTTCTGACGAAGGGCCGTTCAATTTCAACAGGTCTGTCTGGGATGCATCATCTGGAGTGTGCGCTAATATGATGTCTCTGACTCATGATCGTGCATAAGACGGTTTTTAGTCCTCTTTATAGGACACAAATGTACAGTCCCTGGGCAGCACTGGTAAGCGTGCAGTCCATTGACTGTATGATTGTCCTTTGAGCTTGTGACAGCTGATGAACTTAGGTCTCGCTGCTGTTACATGTACTTGAGAATCAAAATATTCAAGAAAAACCCTATGGAAGGGCATGGGGCTCTGTCTCAGGGCTAAGTTTTGTAAGCGTGCAGTCCATTGACTGTATGATTGTCCTTTGAGCTTGTGACAGCTGATGAACTTAGGTCTCGCTGCTGTTACATGTACTTGAGAATCAAAATATTCAAGAAAAACCCTATGGAAGGGCATGGGGCTCTGTCTCAGGGCTAAGTTTTGTACGAGATTATTTATCTCTGGTCCTGCATAAGCAAACAAAAAAGAATACTGTTGCTCGTTACCAGAGATTTCGTGGACCAGGAAGCGCCGTTCCATCCTTGGAATGTAATAGGCCGGTGGGTCGACCTTGCGATCGAATGCCTGCAACGACGGGGCCGCCATGTGGAAAACCTTGACCATGTGTCGATTCTGGAGAGACGGCAAGATACACATGGCGCTGAGACAAACTGCGGCTACTCTGTCTGGCATCGTCTGAAGAGCTTGTTTCATATGCTGGAGCGTCAACAAAACTTGTGCAGTAATATCCACTGTTTCAGACATTCTAAAATAAAGCAAGGAAAAACTTGGCACATTCTGAGAGTACACGCAACTCACTAAACACTGCTGTTGGCGCACACGTGAAACTTTTAATAATCCTCATCGCCACTGGATAAACCAACCGTAGGCGGCACAAACAATGTCACAGATTCTACGAAAATTTTATTTACAACAATAAGAAACTCGGTTCGTCTGCTCCAACGAATAATTATAAAAGATTTTTCAAGTTGAAAGTAACTGGCTGAATGCCATAGTTTAGAAAACAAGCTTGTCACAAAACTTAAAATGCTAAATCTCGCTGAGGCAGTCTTGAAGCAAAGTTCAACAAGGAGTTTAAGTTCTTCTGACTTGCACGGTTTTAAAATCCAACAAACGATTTGAATTCTTCCATCCACGCGCAGAGTTAAAGTTCTCTTGGAACTGTGTTACGTCAATCAACTACAAGAATAATTTAAGCAAAGTTATACAACATCCATAAAGACGAAAACTGGTTTGTCAGTTGCTTCGCAGCAAGCCAGGGGCATCGTCCACAGTGGCGGCGCCGGAGGCAGCAGCGTCAGTGTGGATCCGGATGTCCGAACTGGAGTCCAGACACCTGGTGAACTGCCGGGTCGTATGCCGGTCTAAATACCATCCAGCGGCAGGATATCTTGGGATCTGTTTTTGGTCACTTGCATCGAGGAAGCAAGCAAGTTCCCACGACTTGCGATCTCTCGTTACGCTACTGTGGTCACCTAGTGCGAAGCCACGAAATCTGACATTCGGTGAGATGTGGTTGCTTGGGAAGTGGACAACCCTTGGCACTGGAATATATGACGCGTAGTCGATCTTATAGGCATAACGTCGCGATATCTTAGGTTACTGTGTCAGAATTAGTTTCTGCTGACTTTAGTAATCACAGAGTCAAAATATTAAACAAAAAACATTTATCTCTTGACATTTTTCTGACATACTAATTTTATTAAAAAATTTATTACACAATTAATTTTGGTATACTTAGTCATAAGTCCTTTTCCTTGAACAAACACTTTTGTTGTTTTCACACAGTTAAAATCTTAAATTTAAGTTTTTTTTTTTCATTTTGCCATTATGCTGGTATATCATGCTGCTAAAATAATGAGTTTTTGTCGGTTATATGTAGTAGTAAGCATTTATTGGGGAAATTTCTTTGCTTTAAATCACAATATGTAAATCTTAAATACAAACATTTTGTTTACCTTAGAGCTGGCACGTCATTTTGGCAGGCATTTAATGTTTACAAAATGTTTTCAGTGAATTGTAAGTTTCTTTTTCTGTAGAAATCTTTGTCATTAACAAACCAGTAAATTTTACATGTAGGTCTTTACTGTCGTCATACTGTCCTCTCACTTTGTTATTTTCAGTAAACATAAAAGAAGGAAGCTCCTTTTACCACGCTGTAATTGAGTTCGGCAGCAGTTGCGCTTGCACATTAAATTTTCTAGAGATGCAGGTATTTGCTCCCTTCCTTTTCATTTCATGTAGATATTTTTATATTTATCATGTTAACATGTACATGATAGGGAAATATGCTTTCCCAATTATTTGTACATAAGTTAAAGAACTGTGTAGTTGCACTGATAAATCTGTTAGACCTTAAGTCATTTGTCAATATCCCTATTTATCAAAGCAGGCTAGAAAGTAAATTACTTTTATTTTCCACTTAATGTGGGACTGAATTTTTCAATCTATCTTGAAATTACTTTGTTTCTGTCAATTACATAACCACATGACATGGCTCATAGAAATGTCCATTCTTGTATGTTACTGTAAAAATCGCATTAGCCATAACATGCCTTCCCAGTATTACTTTCCAGTAGGAAAGCTTTTAGGTTTCTGTTTCTCTTAGAGCTGTAAGATTGCTCTATTTTTAAATAATGTCAAAAAATAGATTAGCACTGATTTTTTTACTTGATAATGATATGATGTAACATGGAATATGGCTGGCACAATTCGCTTCACGATTCTCTGTCAGTTCTTTTACATTTATTTCTTAAATTAAAGTGAGCTGTGCAAGGTTTTGTGTGATAGCTGAAAGGTTCGTACGCAAGGAAGTGGATCCTGGGACTATCTGTAGTCAGTGTCATGCAGTTAATCCATGAAGCGTGACCGCAGTGTTGTCTTAGTCCCCAAGTGCCCACGTCATGTGAAGCGATATCTATCCAGCATGTATGTCAACAAGCATCCCGTATTTCCGTTCCTTTGAAACGCGAGAAATTATTTTCTGTACGGCTAATCCTCTGTACTGGCTTTCGTTCTAGACCAGTGAATGCTTGCTCAGTTAATAATCAAAGACCGTTCAAACTTCTTATCAGCATCCGGGAAAATTATATAACATTTCCTTCTTTTTCATGCTTTCAGGCACATTTCAGTTCTCCAAATTCACTACAAGCTTGCTGCCGGCCCTCCAAAGACTGTTTGAGCTGCGTCAGAGAATTCTGAATTTTCTTGTCTTCCGATTCCTTAGAGTCGTCCTGTGCTGACTACCGTTCATTCCCTGGCCGTCATCCCGAGCCGACTGAAGATTTAAGGTCGCTTTTTGCTGCAGTGTGAGGTGTGAGTTTCACGTTTCAGACTCCGTACTTTTTGCACCACATGTTTATCTGTTTCTTTGTGCACCTTTGATGTGGAGTTCATTGTGTTCTTTCTGTCGTTAGTTTGGAAGTGCGAGTTGAATAGATGATATACGGGTTAGAAACAAAGGTGGAACAAGCAGCATTTAACGAAGCCATGTTAAAGAATACGATACTTAATTTTTTTCAGTTTCACATCTTATCAGTGGCACAGTATCATAGAATAAATCGTCAACCATTTGATATCTACAGTTGGGATACAGACCTCTTCCAGATTTTTGATTTAGACCTCGTTCAGATTTTTCCATGCATTGCAGTCAAAGCATTCATGCATCCTGAATGCTTTCTAATTTCATCTACTGCTCTTCTCTTAGATGATCAACCTCGGACTTTTTTAATCCTTTGAAAAATAGCACAGGATTTCCTTGATCCAAGCACCATTCGCTGCACGGCTGCTTGCAAAACTTCATTTGATTTTCACTGCGATCCAGTTTTTCTCAAGACCTGTGAATCCAAGACAAATTCGTGACTCATGTGCTTTGCGTTCACAATTCGTTATGCTGTATACACCTCTGAGGCAAGCTTGTTCCCTTGCTTTATTGAAATACTTTGTTTTTTCAATGCAGTTGCTGGTAACCTTACGGGTTATTCATGTGCTTTGCTTCATTCTAAGATTGCGTTCACAGTTCGTTATGCTATATACGCATCATACAAATCATTAGGGAAGTGATTAACTCCTGAATCACTGAGTAACTTGAGAATTATGCGAATGAGTCTGACGGGACTGGAGTTTTTTTATGATTTGTTCGCTTTCATTCTTGTCAGGTTGAAAAATTAGTTTATTGGTACAGAATTTTAGCAACTGTGCACTTCGCATAAATATTTTAAATGTTTTTTCGAGAGTCTTTTCTATTACTTCAAGTACACCGTCAACTATTTCTGTTGAAACACATGCAGAGTCTTTCGCGTGTGATGGAACACCGTTTTTATTTCGCGAATGGTTCAAGATACCGAACCTATTTTTTCAGCAAATTATTATACATAAGGACACACAATTTTGTTGCATGGTTAATCTTCTTAACTCTTGATCAACCGAAATATTGAATCATATGGCGGTTCTTTTTTTGAACGCAACGATATACTTTTTAACAACATTCGAAAGCTCTTGAAAAGACGAGTTTCGAGATATAGCGGTTCTTAATGTTGGCACTGAAACATTTCACAAGAAGAGTTCGAGAAATGTGCTGATGTTGAAAGGCTTGGAGGTTGGAATCCGCTATTTCTGCGTAAACAACACGAAGCGGTGCACCTAAGCCGGTCTCCGCTATTTCCAGCAAGGAGATAGACCTACACTACTAAGACGAAATGTATTTCCTCTTGGCTGTACTTTATACGACATATGTACATACACTCCTGGAAATGGAAAAAAGAACACATTGACACCGGTGTGTCAGACCCATCATACTTGCTCCGGACACTGCGAGAGGGCTGTACAAGCAATGATCACACCAGGAACCGCGGTGTTGGCCGTCGAATGGCGCTAGCTGCGCAGCATTTGTGCACCGCCGCCGTCAGTGTCAGCCAGTTTGCCGTGGCATACGGAGCTCCATCGCAGTCTTTAACACTGGTAGCATGCCGCGACAGCGTGGACGTGAACCGTATGTGCAGTTGACGGACTTTGAGCGAGGGCGTATAGTGGGCATGCGGGAGGCCGGGTGGACGTACCGCCGAATTGCTCGACACGTGGGGCGTGAGGCCTCCACAGTACATCGGTGTTGTCGCCAGTGGTCGGCGGAAGGTGCACGTGCCCGTCGACCTGGTACCGGACCGCAGCGACGCACGGATGCACGCCAAGACCGTAGGATCCTACGCAGTGCCGTAGGGGAGCGCACCGCCACTTCCCAGCAAATTAGGGACACTGTTGCTCCTGGGGTATCGGCGAGGACCATTCGCAACCGTCTCCATGAAGCTGGGCTACGGTCCCGCACACCGTTAGGCCGTCTTCCGCTCACGCCCCAACATCGTGCAGCCCGCCTCCAGTGGTGTCGCGACAGGCGTGAATGGAGGGACGAATGGAGACGTGTCGTCTTCAGCGATGAGAGTCGCTTCTGCCTTGGTGCCAATGATGGTCGTATGCGTGTTTGGCGCCGTGCAGGTGAGCGCCACAATCAGCACTGCATACGACCGAGGCGCACAGGGCCAACACCCGGCATCATGGTGTGGGGAGCGATCTCCTACACTGGCCGTACACCACTGGTGATCGTCGAGGGGACACTGAATAGTGCACGGTACATCCAAACCGTCATCGAACCCATCGTTCTACCATTCCTAGACCGGCAAGGGAACTTGCTGTTCCAACAGGCAATGCACGTCAGCATGTATCCCGTGCCACCCAACGTGCTCTAGAAGGTGTAAGTCAACTACCCTGGCCAGCAAGATCTCCGGATCTGTCCCCCATTGAGCATGTTTGGGACTGGATGAAGCGTCGTCTCACGCGGTCTGCACGTCCAGCCCGAACGCTGGTCCAACTGAGGCGCTAGGTGGAAATGGCATGGCAAGCCGTTCCACAGGACTACATCCAGCATCTCTACGATCGGCTCCATGGGAGAATAGCAGCCTGCATTGCTGCGAAAGGTGGATATACACTGTACTAGTGCCGACATTGTGCATGCTCTGTTGCCTGTGTCTATGTGCCTGTGGTTCTGTCAGTGTGATCATGTGATGTATCTGACCCCAGGAATGTGTCAATAAAGTTTCCCCTTCCTGGGACAATGAATTCACGGTGTTCTTATTTCAATTTCCAGGAGTGTAGTAAGCTACCATATTCCCAGATGGAGGTGTATGTAACACCTAGCTTGTCAGAAGGGACTCTGGAATGCTAGAAGTTACCTTATAGCTCCGTTTCCTTTACTGAAAATACCTACCATCAGTACTGACACGGCCAGCAGCCCACCGTCGAATTGAGTCCCGAATGCGGTGATAACCGCCCCATATGGATGCGTTTAGTGTGCTCTACATCTGACGTAGTTTTTGCGATAAATAATGAAGCCGCAGTATGCAACTTTGGCACACTAGCATGAAACAGGACACAACATCAAATAAGTTGCAAAATTCACGCAATTCACACAAATATTTTCATGCATTGAGGTTTTGAAACAATACTTTAAATGATTCGTAAAGCTTGTATTATAAATGCTATTAGGAATCTCAAATTGAATGACCATTTTTATGCATGGCCGGAGAAGGCAAACTTAATATATATCAGTAATTGTGATAAAAATCAACAAAATGTTATCTCTGAACTTTTCTAAGTTGTTCATTACTTGTTTTCATACACTCTTTTTCCTTCTTCTCCTTCTTCTTCTTCTTCTTCTTCTTCTTCAAAGCCTACTCTCTGCTGCCTTGGCCATTGCTTGTGTAAGCGTTTGCAAGTCTCAGTTATTAACAATTGCATCAATTAGAAGTGGTGTAGTTGTGTTTATTTTGCGAGTGGTAATCACCATTTTCACAGGTGACGAACCAGAGTTACCGGTTTCTAAAAGTAGTTGTAACGTTTTACGGAAAAACGGCCTGCCGACGAACAATTATCAGCCATTTTTTACAACTCATGCAGATCACTACAAACGGTTGCAAACTTTTATGGAGCGCGCAGCTATTATTTCACTACGAAGTCCATTGTTCACACTCGAATAAAATTGGCCGTCTGTAATAATATCACTCATGCGGTCGCGATTTAGAAATTGCGAGCCTGTTATCCCGACGGCAGAGTATGACTCTTCATATCATCATTCTCAAATAATTTCGTTTACCGATGTAACTCTTATCGTCGATCAGAAAATGGAGTTATAGTATATAAACCCACTTCCAGCATTGCCGTTCAGTTTGAATAAATTCACGTGCGTCACATACAATCAGTTCGAAAGATTAGGTGCAAAAACTTCACTTAAAACTTAAACGTGATTTTCGTGTTGAGTTTATCAAAACTCGTGCAGGTGTCGAGATATATTGCTTGGTACTAAATCATCAATTGTAAATATAATCCGTGATTTTCAGGAGCGTGTTATAGTGTGTAGTATTATGCCGTCAGCTGTAAATTTAACTGAACTTTTCAGGAACTTTGCCCACAGTATCCCCGTCCACAACTAACAGTTCCCAACTATCATTACATATTTTTATGAAAAGGCATGGTTTCGTAAATTACGAGTGTTTTTCGTAACCTATTTCTTAATAAATCGGTGTTTGTGGTTTACCGTTACTGTAAATAAGTAACATGCCATGTCTCACTAGTTCTCTCTTTAAGTAGGAGCGTATAATATCTGCATTTATCGTTCATTAACGCTACTGTCAAATTTTCTTAGTGACCGTAACCTGATTAGCATTGCAGAGACACAGTAAAACTCGTATCAGATTTCCTGTTATAGTTATAGATATCCCGTTTTTGGTTGTAAATCACTTTAATTCCGAAAGGCTACTGGCAATACTGGTACCTCTTTATAAAAGAGACTCAATATAAATTTATTTGTTTAATATTCTGTAAAATATTGCACCACGCATAATGCAGTCACGCAGTGTTTGCTGTTCTCTGGTAGGGAATGAGTTGGTTGTTATTTGTAGGCAGCGGGAAGTCTCCCTCACTACTGTCAAGCTGTTAGAAGCTGCTGCAAATATGTGTTTGGAGGGTTACCAAGACATGCGTGCCAGAGACACCAAAGGTACCTCATATACTATCACCTCCTTGGATACCGTCTCTCCCACAGAAAATATCATCATTACTTGTCCACTTGGACTGTGAGTGGTGTGCCGGTGATAGGTCTAGGCATCCTGTAGAGGGAAGACAGAAATCATGGAGAACTCAGAATTTTGCAACCATACAACTAAACAACCGCTTCGCAGTGCTGTCTTCCACTGAGAACGAAACTGCGACATTGAGACTCGCTACGGCTGTTTGGAAACCTGCTGTCCTGTGTTAAGAGACAGCGAACGCAAAGAGGTGGAGTTCAAACGTACGGCGAATAATGGTACATCTTAGGAAAATGGTAACAACAGTTGGAAAGGAACACCAGGTGGACTCAGTGTGTGTGCCTGGGAGCCTAAGTCAACATGCTGAAGAGGCTATTTCGGCTGCTTTTTAGGGAACAGGATGCAGTGATTGGCAGAGAACTTTGAGACCACCAGAATTGTTCACGGACTTTCAACGAAGCTCATAATCTGCAGCATTGTCCCCAGAACAGATCGTGGCCCCCTGGTTTTGAGATGAAGGCCTGAACCAGAGATTCCAAGGGCTCTGTGACAGCTAGGCTGTGATATCCTAGATTTGTGACATACGTTTAAGAGTTGTAGGATCCCTCTGAATGGGATAGGAGTGCACTACACATCGGACACCTCTGTGTGGAGTGCACACAAGGGTTATTTAGATTAGGCGACTCTCCATCCAATCCATATAACGACAGGTGTAGGAAACCCAAAAGTATCAGTATAAGATCCAAAGAAATGCCTCCCTCAGGTGAGATTATTGCAATCCTAGTGACTAACTGCCGAAGCATTCCCAACAGAGTACCAAAGTTTGAGGTCCTCCTAAAAAGCAGGAAGTTGGCTGAAAACTGAAGTTAACGGTAGTGAGATTTTTCTGGAAGAAAGTCAAATCCACCGAGATGGGGAATGAAGATTCATGTGAAATTGTTCCCACAAGACTCAGTATCAAGGGTGGACAAAAAATTGCAATAGTGTCAGTCTATCGATCCCTAGACTCACCTCCTGAAGTAATCGGCAACATTAGAGAGTACCTCATTTCGCTTGTATATGAGTTTCCTAATCATACTGTAATCATTGTAGAAGACTTCAATCATCCAACAATCAGTTCCTGTGGTTTTTTTAGTGACTGACGTTACAAGATATCCCATAAAACATTACTAAATGCTGACATATAGTACTAAATGCCTTTTCTGGAAACTATTTGGAGCAGATAGTTCGAAGCGCCCACTCATGATAGAAATATATCAGATCTAATGGCAACAAACAGACCTGACCAAATTGAGGATGTCCACATCGAAACTGGTAGCAGTGACCATGAGACAGTTATAGCAACAATGAATAACAGAGTATAGAAAGCAAGTAAAACAAGTAGAAAGATTTGTGTATTCGACAAACTAGACAAAGAATGAGTAGCGTCAAATCTCAATGAGGAACTTGAAGGTTTTAGTTGCGCTCAAGAGCATGTAGAGGAATTCTGCCTGGAGTTTAAAAGAATAGATGATCATGAACTGGATAGCAGTGTACTCAGTTGAACTGTTAATGATGGGAGAGATCCTCCATTGCGTGCAATAACTGTAAAGAAACTACTGAAGAAACAAAGACTACTGCATAATAGTTATATAACGAGCATAGGGCTACACATAGAGAGGTGTTGAATGAAATCGTTTGGTAGTCTGGAGAGCAGTGCGTGAAGCCTTCAAGGAGGAACATAGCAGAGGACTGTCAAAATATCGCACACAAAACTCAAACAAATTCTGATCATATGTAAAGGCTGTTAGTGACACCAAAGCTAGTCTCCAGACACTCATGGACAAGAGAACTGAAACTGCGAGTTTCAAAGCAAAATTAGAAATGCTTAACTCATTTTCATAATGTTCGTTTACAAAGTAACATCCGGTAGTATTGTCCCAATTTAATTTTCGTACTAGTGAAATGAATATTAGTGTCAGTGGCCTTGAGAAACTACTGAAATCTTTAAAGGTGCACAAAGGTACAAAGTCCAATGAGATCTCTATAAGATTTTATACCCACTTTGCGGCTTATTTAGCCCCTATGTTAACTGTAATCTATCGTAGATCCCTTGAACAAAAAATGGTGCCTAGTAGCTGGTAGAAAGCACAGTTCACTCCTTTCTACAAGGATAGCTGAACTGCTCTTCAGTATTCTTTACATCAATTTGTTATAGAATCGTAGAACATATTTTAAGCTCCTCCTCCATGCCAACCACCATGGATTTCGAAAACATAGATAATGTGAAACCCAACTCGCAGTTCGCTCACATGACAACGTGAAAGCCATGAATCAAGACAGTGAGGCAGAGGCTGTATTTCTCTATTTCTGAAAAGCCTAAGACTCAGTACCAAAAATATGAGCATTGAGGGGTATTAGGTGAAATTTGTGACAGGACTGAGGATTCCTTGGTAGGGACGAGGCAGCATGTTATCTTGGTTGGAGAGTCGTCAACAGATGTGAATTCGGTTGTACGATCGGGACGTGTGTTGAGCCCCTTTGCTGTTCTTGTTTTTTAGTAGTTAGTTAGTTACGTGTTCCATTGATCAACAGCACTGAAAACCGTTATGATGCGGAACGAGTCAAATGCACAAGAAATGCGCACAGGAAACTTTTTTTTTTGTTTACATTATAGTGTTATACCTAAATATTTCTATTATGTATCCCATTCCCTTAAATGGCACAAAATGCATATATTATATCTCCAGATTTATTTACTCATATTCAAAATTCATTTATGGAATAGAAGGAGTTGTCAAGGAGGTATGATTTCAATTTGTTTTTAAAACTATTACTGCTGTCTGTCAGACATTTTATTTCATCTGGCAATTAATTACCTCGTGGATAATGTTAACAGTAACCTCAGATTTTTCGCAGATGAAGTACGATCTGAATGATGCTGCACAAATAGCAGATCTCGTTAAGATATCAATGTGGTACAAAGGTTGGTAACTTGCTTTCAGTGTTCAGAAATGTAAAACTGTGCACTTCACAGAAGGAAAAAAAAGATAGTATTCTATGAATAAAACATAAGTGAGTCACCGTTGGAACCAGTAAACTCTTACGAACAGCTTGGTGTAACACTTAGTAGAGATGTGAAATGGAACCACCACACAGGCTTAGTCGTTGGTAAGGCAGGTAGCAGACTTCGATTTACTGGTGGATTACTAAAGAAACACAATCAGTGTACAAAGGAGACTGCTTACAAATCACTTGCGTGACCCATACTATAATATTATTCCAGCGTGTGGGACCCATATCAAAGAGGACTAGTAGGGGATATTGAACGAATATAGAGAATGGCGCACGAATGGTTACAGATTTATCTGGCCTGCAGCATACTGTCACATAGGTGGTGAAAGAATCAAACAGCAGAATCTTGAAGACAGACGGGAACTATCCATAGAATGCCTGCTAGCAAAGCTTCAGTAACCTACTTGAGCCATGGCGCTCAGTATGAGGGGACGCTTTCACTCGGCAAGAAGATCTTTGCGAGAATTTCGAGAGGTCAGGAAAGAAACTTGCCGCTAGTGGTCGGGTTGCGGCGCGAACGGGGAGACGCATGCGTACGGCGATCGCGAGAGGGAATTTGGTATAATGCTGCACGCCCGGACAGGGTGTGGAGACCGGTCCGTAGACAGGTGGCTGCTGCTGCCTTGGTCGGCTATGATTGTCTTCGGCTCGTAACCTCCCCCCGTCACTTATCGACCTTAATGACATTGAAAAATTAAACCGCGTGCACTTAATGGAAATTTGGGAAAAGCAATCGTCACCGAAGTTAATCTGTCGGTAAAGAGGGAGGAAGGGTTACATCTTAATGAAAAAAAAAATGCAAATGAAATTGGTGGAAATTAATTTTGAAAAAGGGTAAAGTTAATAAAGAAAGTAAATGTGCGGTCGTTACGTTAACAAGTAACTGGCGTTAATTAGATATTTGAGATTTGGGGAAACTTACGATCGCCAGTCCTATGGACAGCTACTATAATAACTGAAAAAGAAAGGTTAATGCACATATAATGAGCACTAAAAGCGTGGCAACTGAAGGTTGACACGTGTTTTGTGAAAACTGAATGTTTGTCAGAAGTAATAAATTTCGCTACACTCTGACTTAATTTAGCAAATGAATTAATAAAATCGGAAAATTCAAAGTTAATTTAGTGACTGAAATTAATAGTGAACTTTGTTTCTGAAGCACTACGAAATTAATTAAATTAGGTTAGTCTTGGGCTACCTCAACAATCATCTCAAAAGCAACTTGAATATACGCAATTTAGAAATAAGAGATTTAACTTTGAACTTGAATTAAATGATTTCGAACAATTAACAATAGTAAAATTTAGTAAGTACCAAGTTGAGCTGCATCACAGGTAAGCTAAAATCTGGTAACAAAACTCGCACTCTTAATTTGTGCTTGTGTGATCTAAAAACAGTTCTGTTCGGTTATTGTATCCAGTTATGAATACTTTAACTGAACTATGAAATTAAAGCAGTGAAATGGAATGTTATCACTTTAATGCTGGCGTTTGAATTTCAATGACACTCGGGTTCATTTCGGAAAGGGACCCTGCTTGGTAATGCAATTGGGACAATGAGCAACAAAGGTTGCTGTATTTTAGTGATGCAAAGTTGCTACATTGCTGTATTTTATTGATGCAAATGGAACAGTTTGAAAAGCTGAGGTCTGCCATACAGTTCTAAAACTTCACGTGTTTTCAGTCTTCCTTGTTGGTTGATTGAAGGTTTGAAGTCGTCGATCGAGGAGGTAGCGACAATCACGTATTGTCGGCCGACGCTGTTGCAGAAGCTGGATGTTGGCACGCCTTCTTCTTGACACGGTCACCAGGCGAAACGGGCTCTTGATGTGTGCCAGCTAATGTCTCCCGTCAGTGACACCGTGCCAGAAACTATCATAGCAAGGCCAGCGCAATTACATGCTGCCAAACCCCGAAAGCGCGGCAATTCGCAGGAGCGTCACTCAACACACCTGCTCCACCGCCCTACTCCAGCCAGACTCTGCTCTGCCCGCGCTCCACGCGGCTGAGTTAACACTCCCCAAGATCCCAAACACTTTGGTTCTCCACACGACCTATGGATGTAATCGTTCGATAGCATAGTTTTCCCTAGGCAAAACCCAGCATAAAAATACAAATAATATTTACAAAACAAACCAATTACACATCGACAAAAATGCATATATATATAATATAAATTTTAAAACAATTACAATATCTAAAGACACAGAAATGTCACATCTTCAGGCAACAAAATAATGAATAACCTTATAGTACAATAGATGGAAATAGGAGGATATGCATTTCCGGAGTTACAAGCTGATGTGGTCCGTGTATAACCACCCCACTCCAGTACAGTGCTGTGTTTGTAATGACACGTGTTCCTAAGGATCTCTGCAAAATATAACAAAGCATCTGATCCGAAGTAAAATTATCCTGTAGTAAGGTAGGGGGTGCTATAACCAATTCCTCATTAACCCACTTCTCTATTAGCTGCAATAAACAAAGTCTTGGTTAACTGAAATATTATTCAGTGGTCGATTCAGTAGCTAGTTCTGATTTGCTATTCATTAATATGCACCCGTTAACTGAAACAAACTTACGGTCGCCATCTTGCTTCACTAGCCATGAAGGCTCAACGCTATCGACCGGCCGCCGTGTCATCCTCAGCCCACGTGCGTCATTGGATACGGATATGGACGGGCATGTGGTCACCACACTGCTCTCCCTGCCGTATGTCAGTTTACGAGACCGACTTAGCAACTCTACTACACTGAAATAATGAGGATATCAGCTTAAATCAGCTATGTCGGTTTATGAGGCCGACTTAGCAACTCTACTATACTGAAATAATGAGGATACCAGCTTCAATCAGCTCGTTTTGTTGTTAGCATGCGACATTGCTCAACTCCTCACAATATACTGACACCGCTATTTGATGGATATGCTACAGCAGAAGGAAAACTTCACTGGCTGTTAAACAGAATAGCTGCTCAAAGTATTGTTATGCTTAAGACTTTAATTTCGTTAAACAGTAGTAAGTAGTTTAAAATCGAAAATTGACATTCATGTGTTGACAGTTGCAACGTAATACCCTATCTATTTAAGCAGCAATTTTTAATTTAAAAAAATGCCCGAAAACCACCACTGGAAATGTAATAGTACTGACGACTGTTAAAATCCTTTAATCTGAGCTTGACCAGATGTTTTTGTAAAATACTTTGTGAATAGTCTTTCCAAGAAATTAAGATTATTACTTTTTGGTTTCAGGAAACACACATCACACTGTCATTATCGGAAATGAAATGGAAATGAGCGTATGGCATTGTTGGCCGGGAGGCCCCGTTCGGGGAAGTTCGGCCGCCAAGTGAAAGTCTTATATCAGTTGACACCATATTTTCCTTTTTTTTCATGTTATGAAACCAAGCGCTTACTTTTTTAATGTGTTTTTTAACTTTTTTTGCGCCCCTGGACAGGAAAGGGAACACTACAAAAAAATCTACTTGCCACCGCCACTTGTGTGCTAACAAAAAAAATAAAATGCACCTCTTCAGGCGTTGGCGCCTATCTAGGCTTATCCCAAAACAACAAACCGATTCACATTGGGCGACTTGCGTGCTAGTCATGAGGATGAAATGATGATGAGGACAAACAGTATCCAGTCCACGAGCGGACAAAATCTCCAACCCGGCCAGGAATCGAACCCGAATTCGCTTGCATGGGAGGTAAGCACGTTAACCCCCAGCTAAGCAGGCGAACACGGTCTTTATTATTTAACTGTTATTTATTCTGAACAGTTAACATTTAGCTTTGTCAAAGTTTCATGTGTTTCGCACTGATCACAAAAAAATGTTATTCTTCACTCATTTGAATAAGTTTCTGTCTCTCAATTCAATTCGGCATTTCGCTTAAGGAAATGGGTGATACTATGATGGAACATGATTAGTTTGAAACATAAGTTACCACACAATGAAAAACTATAATTTCAACACTATCAATTCTCTACGCTCTAATGTTTGTACAAACCCATACAATATACTGGTTAGACCTTAATTTGTGCTGAATCTTCTTAGGTGCTTCGCCGGATAACATTATGTGGCAATAAATGATACAGACTATTCATGGAATTGCGCCAATAGTACGTTTTGTTGGCAGTTAAGCTCTTGACGTTTTGTACTGTACCCACATAATTTCAAATACTGCCTGTACATACAAAATCTACTCACCGTAGCACAACGACGAACGTTTCGGAACCATCATAAGCACACACAAATCTCAGCACACTTTGACTGTAATACATTTCGTGTTTGAACGAGAAAAAGAATCTAGTAAAGCAATGCAATGGCTGCATCTCCAGCAACTATTTCGCACGCAGGTGCGTCCGACGATATCAATGAGGCCTACCGATCAATAAACCTACATATGATGTTACGCTCTTGACTGTTCCAGCATGTCTACGTACAATACATTAAACATTCATCATTAATGTATTGACATATAGCTCACGGAATTTAATAACATTAATAAAAGTTTTCAGAGCTTAAATATTACAGAAAAATTATACACAATCCTAGCCACACGTTAAAACGAAAAATCGATAATCCACTGTGTAATGGTGTTACACGTGGAGGTGTGAAGTGGTGCCCTCGTGTCTATTGATACGACTGTGTACGCTACCTGCTGGGATCAATTCCAGCGACTGAAAATGGTGAGCCTTGCTGTACTTCGGACAAAGTTAAGGGAAACGACTGTTTGTAAAGTGGTGCGTTGCGTCACAACCTGGTTGTGAATGTATCTAGTCAATCGAGCTTAATGCGTGGAACTGTGTACGCTAGTTAAAGGTGCCACAAGTGTAGTAGGCTCAAGCACACGTTTGCATGTGACTTTGTAGTGTAGCTCTGTCAGCTAAATGTCATGGGTTAATCTGTTAAGATTCATGATGCAAACGCTCCGCTGACGTGTCGAGCTTACTGTAATTACATACACTGAATCTTATTGCTGCAGACTGGTCGTAACGTGATAGATTCATGTTTCAGTCTTGTCAGATAACGGAGTTTAACCTTGTCACAATAATCGTATGCCCACCCCCCCTTTAAGCAATATAAGCTTTCGGTGTGGCCAAGTATTGCTCCTTATTAATGTCACAAACCTAGTCTGTCTTACTGCTCTACACCTGGGGCTCTGTATTTGATCGTCTTCCCTCCATGTTGTTAGGGAGGCAGTTCAAGTTGTTTATGGCGGTCCAAATCATCTGTGTTGATCAGTTGATGGAGGAAGGTAAACGCCCATTGCAGTAACCGTATTTTTAATATTGCTGTGACACAGGGGAATCGGTTGGTGCCTTGGCCAATGGCCGTGTACGTAACAGTTGTGTTATAGTTATTGTGTTTAAAGGTATCTGTTAAAAGGGCCAGGCTTAATTTGCATGCCTGTTGGCAACTGAATTCTATCTGTGTGACTGTATGAAATTCATTTAACCAAGTTACTAGACGCACGGGACATTCCATCTCGAAAATTCAATATTCCAAAGTCCACAGTGTTAAGAGTGAGCCAAGAATGCCTCTCACCACGGGGCAACGCAGAGCAGCGGCGTTTTTAGAGTTGTAGGTGCTAACAGACAAGCAACACTGCGACTAATAACCGCAGAAATCAATGTGGGACGTACGACGAACGTATCCGATAGGACAGTGTGGCGAAATTTGGCAGCAGACGATCGACGTGAGCGCCTTTGTTAACAGCACATCACCTGCAGTACCTCTCCTGGGCTCGTGACCATATCGGTTGGACCCTAAACGACTGGAAAACAGTTTCTGATCAGATGAGTCCTGTTTTCGGTTGGTAAAAGTTGATGGTAGGGTTCGAGTGTGGCGCAGACTCCACGAAGCCATGGAGCCAAGTTGTCAACAAGACGCTGTGGAATCTGGTGGTGGGTCCATAATGGTGCGGGCTGTGTTTGCATGCCTGTGAGTCCTCTGGTGCCACTGAACCGATCATTGCCTAGAAATTGTTACGTTCAGCTAATTGCAGATCATTTGCAGCCATTCATAAACTTTATGTTCCCAAACAGTGATGCCTATGTCGCGGTTGGTTTAAACAATATTCTGGACAATTTGAGCGAATTGTTTGGCCACCCAGATCGCCCGACATGATTTCCATAGAATATTTATGTGGCATAATCAATTCGCGCACAAAATTCTGCACCGTCACTTACAGACGACTGTGGAGGCAGCATGGTTCAATATCTCTGCAGGGGACTTCCAACAACTTGTTGACCCCTCCCACGTCGAGAAGCTGCACTACGCCGGGCAAAAGGATGTCCGACACGATATTAGGAGGTACCCCATTACCCCATAACTGTTGTCACCTCAATGTAATACATACACTAAAACAAAAAACGTCCCACCATGAAGAAATTATCCGAAAGGAACGAGAATCCGTAGATATGTGGTTGAACCGTGAATTTACTTTCAAAATCTTTTCTTAAAGAATTTACTTTATTTACTAGCGATTCATCAAGAACATTAACACATTTAATCACACTAGGTGAGCGTGGAAGCAGATGCCAGGGAGTAACTGATGAAAATGAAATTATCTTTAACAAATGAGAATTTTATTCATAAAAGCCTTTTCAAAAACAGATTTAAAATTTATAAGCAGAAAAGCACCCTCGAAATATCAAGTTACAATTTTATTTAGAGGCAGAAAGAACAATATTGACAGTATGAGCCTTCGGGCTGAGAAGCTTGACGCTCCCTTTCAACACGGCCGTAGTCACGACCGCTCACAACAACCTCTGAAAGACTACACTGGTGCAAATCTGCAACGCACCAGATTACTTTAAACTAAAATTTTTAATAACTCACCCAAACACATTAACTATGAACCCCGTAAGAGGAATGGAAATGGTACAATCACTCACACTAAGAAATTATTTGCCACCGAAAGTGTAATTTGGTTTTAAAAGGACTCTTACGGTGGAAGAGTGGCAACTTTATAAAAATGACTATTTAAATAAAACCCATGAAATTCAGACTTACATAAAATGTACAACATGCTCTACATTACACATATACCGCCTCGCAAGATGATAGGCAAGATAAAAACATATTTCAGGAATTCGGCCTTTACACCTTAATTCTATAAATTCGTTAACACCGAATTCGATTCGTTAACACCGAATTCGACAAACATGACAGATAATGTTACTTAAAATCCGTCTTGATTGCAAATTTTTTTTTATTCATATGACCGGTTTCGGTTCATTCAGAACCATCTTCAGATCTGATATTGCAGTTACAGGAGTAACCCGTCCAAATCCAGCAACTTTCACATGCTACGTCACATAAAAGCAGTTATTCGGATTAGTATTGCTTGATACAACTACTGGATGTCTTCCTGAAAGATATCGTGTCAAATTCTGTCCAATTGACACGTTAGATCGTCAAAATCCCCAAATGGCTGGAGCGTCCTGCCCATAATGCTCCAAAAGTTCTCAGTTTCACAGAGATCCAGCAACTTTGCTGGCTAAGGAAGACCTGACAAGCACGAAGACAAGTAGTAGAAACTCTCTCCGTGTAGAGGCGGGTCCTGCTATGAAGTGTAATGGCACCACAGACCACCTCTTCTAGTTTTCGGACAGTACGGAGAGCGACAGTCAGGTTGGTACCCCCCCACTGTCCAGGGCGCCTCCAGGAACGTCTTCGCTGAGCATCGAGCCCCAGTTCGAAGAGAGAGTCATCACTGAGATTCCAGGCCGAATGTTCCAATCACCACTGCAAACTGGCTTGTTGGTGTAGAGGTCAACGGTAGTCGGCCCAGTGGGCGCCGTAAGCTCAGCCTCCTTTCTCTGACCCGTCTGTCAACGGTCCTTGTGGTCACTGAAGCATCAGTGGCACGTTGTTTTGATGATAGTGATGAATCAGGGACTCTGAGTGCCTCTTTGACGATTTCTTTGCCTTCACGTTGTGTCGTCTCTCCAAATCGACTGCTTCGTTCTTGACGTTGTGTTCATCCATGGTTCACTTATTCCTACCAGCATCGTCGAACAGTTGCATCACTACTATTCAAAAGTCGAGTGATTCGCCGATTACTCCAACCTGCTTCTTTCAGTCAAACCACATATCTGCGTTTATTATTCACATGACTGTGTGCGAAGCATAGTCACTGTCCAGCTGAGCACACAGAATGAAATGCGTAAAGAATTTATGCCCTGGTATCGAGTCGAAGGGCACGAAAGGGAAGCAGTGGTTGAGAAGGGAATGAGACAGGGTTGTAGCCTGTCTCCGATGTTATTCAATCTATACTGAGCGAGCAGTAAAGGAAATAAAAGAAAAATTTGGAATAGGAATTAAACTCCAAGAAGAACAAATAAAAACTTGAGGTTCGCCGATGACATTGTAATTCTGTCAGAGACAGCAAAGGACCTGGAAGGGCAGTTGAACGGAATGGACAGTGTCTTGAAAGAAACATTTAAGATGAACATCAACAAAAGGAAGAAGAGGCTAATGGAACGTAGTCGAATTAAATCAGGTGATGCTGAGGGAATTAGATTAAGAAATGAGACACTTAAAGTAGTAAATGAGTTCTGCTATTTGGGAAGAAAAATAATTGAAGTAGATAAGATATAAATTTTGACTGGCTATGGCAATAGAAGCTTTTCTGAAGAAGAGAAATTTTTTTAACGTCGACTACAGATTTGAATGTCAGGAAGTCTTTCCTGAAAGAAAATGTATGGAGCTGTAGTGTATATATCTATATCCTATTACTGTATGTGTTTTATTATTTCATTTAATTTAACTTGCACTTTCTTTTTATTATTAATTTCATGTTGGCTCCACTGCAAAGATATGTAAGGCATGGCTCGTTCTTAGATTTTACTGACACAAAAATGTAGCATGGGATCCTGTATAATTATTGAAATTACTCAGCCGAATCCATACTCAAAAACAGTTAATCATTATAGGCTATATACACATAAAAAGTATTTCACCATTTTCAATACGTAAGGACCTACGTGTGATTTAATTACGTTTTAGTGCAGGCCATATCTGTGTCCTATTGCACGTATCATAAATCCTCTGAATATATTGTGAAGTACTTTGGCAATGTTAGTTTCCTATATATCGTGGATGAAAGAAATAAAATCGCCGATCTCCAGCGTCACCTGTGGAAAGATACGGGATAATAATTACGATAATTTGAAATTTGCCGCTTAATGGCGGCCAATCGTCGCCGTCCAGCGATGTTCAGGTTGCTGCCGGAGCGTCGTCTGAAATTCTTTTTAAAAATTATGGAACAAGCAAACGGGATATGTGGTGCAGGTTACAGTTAAAATTAATAACAGCAATACTTTAGACATATATTACAGCCCACTGCTCGAATAATAAAACGTGTACACACCTTATTATGTAGATTGCGTACAATGGCGTTCTATCCGAACACGAACAAGCAAGAGTGTGTCTGGCGCTTTTTGTTTCACGCCGATACCACAAGGAACAAAGATAATAATAATACTTATCTTACAGATAATAGTTTTTCTTTATAATCGCATTATTCCTTGACTTTCAGTAGAGTTCTTTTACATGTGACAAATATAATTGCTGAATATCGTGGAAAAATATTTCAGAATTTATAGTGTGCCTAACCTGGGCTATGGGACGTTATAGAGCGTAGCTATGTATGGAAGTGAAACATTGACGATAACTAATTTAGACATGAAGAGAACAGAAGCTTGGTGCTGCAGAAGAATGCTGAAGATTAGATGGGTAGATCATGCAATTAATGAGGAGGTACTGATCAGAATTGGGGAGAAGGGGAATTTGTGGCACAACTTGACTAGAAGAAGGGATCTGTTGGTAGGACACGTTCTGAGGCATCAAGGGATCACCTATTTAGTATTAGAGGGGAGCGTGCAGGGTAAAAATCTAAAGGGACACCAATAGATGAATACACTAAGCAGATTCAGAAGGATGTACGTTGCAGTAGTTATTCGGAGATTGAGTATCATGGAGAGCTGTATCAAACTAGTCTCTGGATTGAAGAGCAGAACAACCGACATGTCACGTGTTTACTACAGTTGCCAGCTGCACAGTGAAATTGCGCTGCAGCATCAGTCACACATCCATCGGCCAACAGAGTTTGTAATTCTGCCTTTTCCGTCGATACCTGTATGAATGTCACTCTGCGATCAATTTTCTGAATGTTTCGTGGCGCATCGTTTTATATTTCTATTTTATTGTTATTTACATTTTTTCCTAATTTTTTGTCATTGAGTGTATTTTACAAGTCTTAATTGTGGGTAAGGAACGGCGGAAGTGGTGGCCAATATCTGTTTGTAGGACCTATGCGGCATTCGCCTCGAATGAGTTGGAAAAGCAATGGGAAACCAAGAATGGCTAAATCGGTAATTTGTATCATCTTCACATGACGAGCTCTCCAACATACGAACGCATTTTAATCACTTATAACAAGAAAAGGAAGACTACAGGAACTCACGTATGATGAGCAGAGGAGAGTGCAGTGAATCAGAGGTTGCCGCCTGGAGCCGTATCTTTGTAATGGTTTCAGTGATGAATTTTAGCCATTCTCTTCCATTAAATTCTTTCCCCTTCTGCCACGCAAAATTTGCGCTCCTTTATGTTCTGTTGTATTGCTACAGTTCAAAACTATTTTGTTCCACTCGCAACGTCTGGGTATTATTGCGCTTGCGAAGTGCAGGGCTTCACAGAGGCGCTTTTCGGCGGTTTCGTGGCGTGTTTGAGGAGCTAATGTGCGCTTGTGCTGCTTCTACAGTTTTGAACTACGAAAATTTCCACTTGACTGAAATCAGCTTCAGGAACGAGCGCCGCTGAACACCGGAACTTACACAGACGTAGAGCAGAATGTGTGAAGTTAGAGTTGTTGTGGTTTACTGAGTTAAAGGATAAAACTGGGTTTCTCCAGCGGAAGCCAAACAACGAAGGTTCTAATACAGGTAACGGCATGTGACTAACATTATGTGACATAGATTGTATCATATTCTTTGTCTTTCCCATTCCTTCTTTCGCTATGATTCGCCAAGGTCCGTACTTCACGATCACTAGTCTGTGCTAGATTTGAAGCAGTTATGCTTATGTCGCAGTACGGCATTTCATAATCACTTTAATAACAAGACTGTCGTATACGTTTTCACTCTGTGAAACGTTGTTCTGTGTGTCATATGCATGTGAGGGGCTGGCTAATGATGTTAAGAAGTTAGTACTCGCCACAACGATGTGAATAACAGTTTCTTAGCCGATTTCGTTGTCCGATGATTCCGAATACACCATATTATACGAGATGTGGTTATAAAATTTTAATTATCACTTAGGATAAATCAGGCTGGCACCATGACGTTGGTGCCTCTCTCCATATTCATCCTTCAGTGCTACACGCTGACTTCACAGGATTCAACGTCCAAATTTCTGTGCACGAGTGTGAGACCTGTGACAAAATGTGCTCGCACTTTCACTCATTTCCATGGAGTAGTTAATGTGTTAGGTTACGAAGAGCGTTCAATGTGTAATGCAACACTTTTTTCTGAAAGCAGGTTGGTTTGATTCAGGATTCCAATATTCCATATTATTTCCCACTCTTTTGTCTATAAATCCCTATTTTTCAACATTATCTCCGTTGAGTGCGATGCCACCTTACTTGGAGGCCTATACCACCGCATGGTACCACTCTACTGGTCGACGTCGGAGCCAAAGTGTTACTGCATTAGTGACCTGCCCATCATCCAATTACTGCTTCCCGCGCAGTGCGTCCATTGGGTCCAGCAAATGGAATTCGGAAGGTGCGAGCTCCGAGCTGTAGGGTGGATGAGGAAGAACAGTTCAACGCAGTTTTGTCAGCTCCTCTCGTGTTCGCAGACTTGTACGAGGCCTTGTGTTGTCATGGAGGAGGAGAAGTTTGTTTGAATTTTTGTAGCTACGGCTGGAGGTATGACAATAATTAGTTGATCGTTGCATCATGAGGGAGAACATCAAAGAGAATAACCCCTTCAGAGTCCCAGAACACTGTCACCATGACGTTGCCAGCTGAGGGTGCAATTTTGAACTTTTTCTTCGAAGAAGAAGTGGTGCGACGCCATTCCACGGATTAGCTTGTTGTTTCCGGTTCGAAGTGATGAACCCACGTTTCATCGCCTGTGACGATGTTCCTCACAGATTGTCCTTCGTTGCTCTTTTTAGGCCTTTTGTTAGGCGCTGAGGAACCCAGCTGGCATACACTTTTGAGTACCCCAAATAATGGACGAGCATGTCGTCCCTGCAAACAGAGAAGTCCAGTTGAGCAGCGAGGTTCCTGATTGTGACCCGTCGGTCACCTCGAATGAGAGTGTCCGCCACTTCCAATTTCTCAGGAGTTACAGTTGTGTGTGGCCGGCCGGCACGTGGGAGATCGGACAGGTCCTTGCGATCTCTCGCGATCATGACAGACGCCTCATCCACTGTGCTTTTGTTCGCTGCCAGATCTCCGTAGACATTCTGAAGGCGCCTTTGACTACCTGCGATGCTCTAGTTTTCTGCCAAAATAAACTTAGTGACAGCTCTTTGCTTAAAAATCACTTCCGTTACAGACGCCATTTTGAAGACTACATAAAGCGCGCCCACCTACTGGAACTTTATGAAACTGTAGGGGCTAAAGCGGGAGAATTCCACAATGTCGCCGGCCGTTGTGGCCGAGCGGTTCTAGGCGCTTCAGTCCGGAACCGCGCTGCTCCTACGGTTGCAGGTTCGAATCCTGCCTCGGGCGTGGATGTGTGTGATCTCCTTAGGTTAGTCAGGTTTAAGTAGTTCTAAGTCTAGGGGACTGATGACCTCAGATGTTAAGTCCCATAGTGCTCAGAGCCATTTGAACCATTTGAATCCACAATGGCCGGACGGGGTGGCCGAGCGGTTCTAGGCGCTACAGTCTGGAACCGCGCGACCGCTACGGTCGCAGGTTCGAATCCTGCCTCGGGCATGGATGTGTGTGATGTCCTTAGGTTAGTTAGGTTTAAGTAGTTCTAAGTTCTAGGGGACTGATGACCTCAGAAGTTAAGTCCCATAGTGCGCAGAGCCATTTGAACCATTTTTTCGAATCCACAATGTCCCACAACAAGTTCCGCATTTTTCAGCCGAAACTGACAGAGAAAAAATGTATCGCATTACTTTTTACAAGCCCCTCGAAGTTCATCTCGTCTTTAAGTTTTGTAGAGTAGTGCAGTCATTATGAGCGCCGGAGACTGACCTTGCTATGATGCAGTCTCTGCGTGTCTGGCTGGCTGTGTAGCATACCTATCACTGCATAAAGTAACTGCTCCACTGCAGATTTTGCCTGTCTCCATTAGCCACGCGTCCTACCGGTTCGCTCGACTCTCATCTGACTACATGAAACGTACACGCGGCGATATCGAAAATTAGATTGTTAATACATTTCCCAGCGATCGTCCTTCTCCGAAAGAAGATACGTACCGTACACGTATAGGGTGAAATCCAGAAATTTCAAGAAATAATATGCTGCGAAAGCTTCAGGACGGATACTAAAAGTGATGATGCCAACCACCATGCTATGTGGGCACTCAGTTTTCACCATCTCCACACCTCGCAGCATTTCTTGGCAGAGTCTGTGTAGCGCCCTTCATCTGAGACGGGACGGCTGGTGAGTTGTAAAGGCGACGAACAGCCTGCCTGGTGTCGTATCGATAGTTGGTGACCACCTCTCAGTTACAGTTGGAGGGTGTCTCTTCTCGGTACCGCGATAAAGCGGATGCCGGCGCCCCGGATCTGGCGGGCTTTTACCCGCCGCCGGCGAGGTGTGAGGCGGAGGGTGTGAGCCGCCGGCGGCACGACAGGCGCCGACGCTAAGCGGCTTAGCAGGGCTGTCCGCCGCCTGACCAGTCTGAGGGTGGGCGGAGGGCCGTGGGGGTGGGAGCTGCAACCGCAGGGTGGGGGCGGACGGCGCAGTAGCGGCTCTGAGTTGCCAACTCAGCTACGGCCCTCACTGACGCTGTGACCACTGCCAGCACCACATCATCTAGATCTAGTTCTACAGGGCTACTCTGCAAATCACACTTAAGTGCTAGCAGAGGTTTTATCGAACCATCTTCAAACTAATTCTCTATTATTCCACTCTCGAACAGAGCGTGGAAAAAACAAACACCTGTATCTTTCCGTGCGTGATCTGATCTCTCTTATTTTATCATGATGATCGTCTATCTGTATGTAGGTCGACGCCAAGAAATTTTTTTCGCATTCGGAGGAGTGAATTCCGTGAAAAGATTCCGCCGCAACTAAAAACGGCTTTGTTTTCCTGGTGACCATCCCAAATCTTGTATCATGTCCGTCACAATCTCCCTCCTATTCCTCGATAACACAAAACGTGCTGCTCTTATTTGAACTTTCTCGATGTACTCCATTAATCCTATCTGGTAAGGATCCCGCACTACGAGCAGTAATCCAATAGAGGACGGACAAACGTAGTGTTGGCAATCTCTTTAGTAAATCTGTTGCATCTTCTAAGTGTTGGCCGGACAGAGTGACCGAGCGGTTCTAGGCGCTTCAGTTTGGAACCGCCCGACCGCTACGGTCGCAGGTTCGAATCCTGCCTCGGGCATGGATGTGTGTGATGTCCTTAGGTTAGTTAGGTTTAAGTAGTTCTAAGTTCTGGGGGACTGATGACCTCAGATGTTAAGTCCCATAGTGCTCAGAGCCATTTGAACCATTTTTTTTTCTAAGTGTTCTGCAGGTAAAAACTCAGTCTTCGGTTCGCCGTCGCCATTTGCTTTGTTTTATTTGATTGAATGGTGTCTAATTTTTTGGAAGAATACACACTGCAGATCCCACAGCTGTGAAATACTGTACGTAATTTGAAGAGGGATCACTACTGTCAGCTGCAGCGGGACACTAAATGGAACAAGTGTTCAAGTGTGGCGGTATCCATCACAAAATTGAGACAAAGTACTGGACAGTGATCTTTTTGAAAGTGTATTTAGAGACATATTCCACTGGATTTAGTAACTCCTGAAGCACTTCGTGCTCAAAGACACAGGTATTTTCCACAAAAGCGCGCGAAGTGTCTCAGGGTGGTTTCATAAGTGTGTCATGTGATCTTTTATATTTTTTGGGGTCTGTGTTCAAGTGTGGTGATGGTACTCCTCGGAATAAAACATGTAATTACCTGGAAATTGATTAAATTCTCTTGCATTATCTGCAAAGCTCTCTCACCCTCTTTGTGCAGTGGTGTTTTTAGTTCATGTGACATCTTCAAGTTATGTATGTGACAATATTCCGCACACTGCTTAATCACCAGATGTAGTAACTCCCAAAGCAGTTCATATTCAACGAAAAAGGGTATCCGAACGCCGGGGACGGGAAGGAGCAGGGCTGGGGGTATTTCCATCGCGACGGAGAGTATGGGGCCGTCCCTGCGGCTACCGCGTGGCGGTGTCGTGAGCCTTGCGTGGGGCCTCTGGGACAGGCAACACACACACACCGGAGTGAACATCTTGCCTCCTGTGTTTCGGATGACTGATTGGACTTTTATCGAATGATTTACAGCACACGCATTTATCAGTGAGAGTTGGGAAGTGTAACTTAGCCCCATCCCGCTGCATCTTCATTATTTGATGAAGCGTAGACTACTCGTATTTTTCATACATTCGCCAAATAACATTTCTTTCCAGAAATCGTGCAGCTGGCGATCACCACAGTTCTCAGCTGCATGATTACGGCTAACATACCCGTTTAACTCCTCCTTCTCCACCACAGATATCTCATACATCGAACACACAGTAAACAATTTCGTCTGTCCTACAAGTCCAGCAACTAGACAGACACTAGACCTTTTCCCGCCATTTTTTCCTCAGCTGCCGTCTTGGATTACGTCGCTGGAGGGGGGCGGGGGTGGGGGGGGGAGGGCCGATAGTGCCCTCTTGGTGTGGTTTTGTGAACTAGGTCAGTTGGACTCCAGACCTCATGGTGAACACACTGGTTGGAGCTACTATCTATGACAACCTTAATTGTTTAAATAAGCAATGCACACAAAATAAAGACTTTCAAAACCTGTCAGGTGTTGTGAATGCTGTCCCACTTGTGCATGCAGTTATCTCTTCGTTTTTCACAATGATCACTCAACTCTTGTCGTATAAGGCCTAGTTACAACAATAATCACAAACAGTACTAACGCTTTCTGTTGGCCATTTTGCCTGTCATAGAGAATGCAGATCTAATAATATACATACCCACCGATCGTGAGCATGTGTACGAAGTTACACTGACATCCGATCACATATTCTGCTAGCTTCTCTTTTTTATCAGGTTGTGTATGATGGGTTTGACAGCTAGAAACAACACTGTTGGTTGAGGCTCATACGGGAGACACGGCACGCTTCAGCCAATCTCATTTGACCTGTAGGCAACTAAATATCGGCAGCACCAAACATTCATCCCAACCAGAACATTTCCCGCCTCTACTGTGCTTCGGTTTCAGGCAGATTGCTTCCTTGTGTGACCGTTCAATGTGTAAGGCAAATTTTGTTCTTACGGTTACAGGAGTTAATATTTTATTTGTAGTTGTTATTGTTGGTTATTGTAATATTTTCGTATCTTCGTAGATTTTCCGTTATCACTAACCGAGGCCGAATGAAGTTCTTCTCAGCAATTCACTCATTTCAAATTAAAGATATCTTCCGTACTGTTTGGAACGTAACTGCTTCGATATCGATGAAGTGTTGTTTGTTAAAGGTATTTAAAATCCAGCTTTAAATGTTATTAATAATTATAAAGTAAATATGGTCCCTATAGCCACGCTATTCAGGAATTTGTATCGCTTGTCTTCTTTCTCCCAGTACCAGTAGACCTATTTCGAAGAATTCTTACCTCGAATTAACTCCTATGGATTTCAATTCTTCCATAGTATCAGAAGTAAGTTGGATAACCAGGTAACGTAGTAACAAGTCAGTAAATAAGCTTAGACATCTGTTTCTCATAATGAAACAAAACAAGCCATTGCTTTGCTCGTGATGCGTGAGCTGAGCATTGTGCGTCCCCATCATATCATAGGGGAACCAAGCGAATATGACAAGCTACACCGACTGCCACAGGGAGCGGAAACATTGAAGACAGCTGAGATCCGCACTTTCACCAGTGACGGTGCTACCAGTAGGACAGTGTGGTCATTTTATCACTACATCTTCTTTTATTTCGCCTCAAGAGTTTGTAATCTGTTTACCCATCTAAAACACATGTTTGCATTGCATACTTAACTGACCATAGAAAATACATAAAGGCATATTTAAAGATTTAAAATCTCAATTTTTTTCGCTGTAAGTTTGTAACAAACGGCATTAAAGGTAAATCAGACATCTCCATCATTTCTTAAATTTAATTTTAAGCTATCATACAAGTGGAAATATGAATGATTTCCACCACCATTCGCTATAATCACTCTTAGCATTCGCATTCTGGAGGACGACGGTTCAATCCCGCGTCCGGCCATCCTGATTTAGGTTTTCCGTGATTTCCCTAAATCACTCCAGGCAAATGTCTGGATGGTTCCTTTGAAAGGGCACGGCCGACTTCCTTCCCCGTCCTTCCCTAATACGATGAGACCGATGACCTCGCTGTTTGGTCTCTTCCGCCAAACAACCCAACCCAACCCCCAAATTAGCACACTAACAGTCAGAGAGCTTGTAGGCCAACACACCCACCTACACACACGCATACAGAAGAGCGCGCGCGCGCTTCCGAGTGAAGGGGATAGTGAGAACTCTGTCCGCACGCAAGGAATGCTGGGACCTGCTGCTGAATAGTAATTCTCCTGTGTTTTCTATGGTGTGGAGAAGATGTGCCGCTTTCCGTCATTGGATTTGCTGTATGGTGAGATGGTACCCTGTACTACAGTTGTAGTACAGGGCAATGCGTGTCTGCAATACGATTTCGTTAATCGTTCATGACGTAGACGTCTTTCATGGTTAACTTTTCCTTGATTCAGGTTGCAAAATTTTTATGACTTACGCGTCATGGGCTTGTATTCCGTCTCATTGTGACTTGTGGGGGTAGTAGGACACGATTTGGTATAGGACCTGGTTGTAGTCCATTAATCCAGATTATATTACAGTCGATTTTGTCACTCTCGCTATCAGTGCAGCCTTTTAAATGCCTTGCGATTTATATTGAATTTTGTTTATCTGCTGTGATCACATATCGGAACTTTGCACCTCACCTGTTCTTGTGCACTGGGGTACATGAACTACTACAATTTAGTTGTTCAAATGTGTGTGAATTCCTAAGGGATTAAACTAGACTTATACACTACTGAAACTAACCTATGCTAAGAGCAACACACACACCCATGCCCGAGGGAGGACTCGAACCTCCGGCGGGAGGGGCCGCGCAGTCTGTGACATGTGCGCCTCTAACAGAGCGGCCACTCCACGCGGCAATTTGGTTGTCTTTTGAAGTCTTTTGTATGAGATTGTATTTAAACTATTTCTCATTTCAGTTTCCCTGGTCACTAAATTACTATTTATACGCTTTGGAATGACTTGCACTCTTGAAGCCAGTAAAAAGTCACACTATGCGAATCAACGCATGTGCCCCTAGCAGCTGGACAATTCGTACTAGTTTCTCACTACGTTTCTCCATCCATGGTTGGTTGGTTGTTTGAGGGAAGAGACCAACCAGCGAGGTCATCGGTCTCATCGGATTAGGGAAGGATGGGGAAGGTAGTCGGCCGTCCCCTTTCAAATGAACCATCCCAGCATTTCCCTGGAGCGAGTTAGAGAAATCACGGAAAACCTAAATCAGGATGGCCGGACGCGGGATTGAACCGTCGTCCTCCCGAATGCGAGTCCAGTGTCTCCATCCATGTTATCCATCCCGTCCTTTGCATGATTTTCATCCAAAAAGGTATTTTTTTGGTGTTGATGCAGGTGGTAGAGTCACTGTGCTTTATTATTGAGAGCCGCGGGGAGTGGCCGCGCGGTTTGAGACGCCATGTTACGGATTGCGCGGCCCCTCCTGCCGGAGGTTCGAGTCCTCCCTAGGGCACGGGTGTCTGTGTTGTTCTTAACATAGGTTAGTTTAAGTAGTGTGTAAGTCTAGGGACTAATGACCTCAGCAGTTTGGTTCCTTAGGAATTTACACACATTTCTTTATTATTGAGAAAGTATTGAAAGATGCCTGTTGTTGGCTCTTTCATTTTCTCACAACGTATTTGACGTTTTTCAAGATCTATAATATTTATTTTATAACCATCTCTGAGATATTAAGCCATCCGGCTTCAATAAATATAGGTTATGAGCTCTTTACATGACCAATACGTTGGAGATCTTGTATTTGGCGAGCCATTGGCCCTCAGTCAATCAAATGCCTTGCTGCTAGAGTATCCACGTGCCTTCTTGTTCGAACTTGGTCAGCCATTGTCTTTCGTGTACAGTCCTTGGAGTGTTCAGATGTCTCTGACGTTTTGGTGCTGTGCATACTGCTCTGATGAAATTACTTATGTTTAATGGATAACTATGGCGTTGAATAGTCTGCACGAAGCGCAATATTACCTGTAAGATAATTTCACGTTATTTTATTATCCCGAAATCTGTGAGTAACATTACTTGAGACATTGTACTCATCCACAAGCCGGTCTCTTCACACATACCCACATGTAGTGGTGCAGGCTAAAAGAGGGAGCGAATTTAACAAGTACTGAGAAGTTTCTTACCGCATCATTTTTTTCATATTATTGTATAGTGTCTTCAGATCCACCACTGTGAGTTTCATCATATCGGAATGTGCTTCCGATAATGTAAGCTGGTTTTGTAAGATTGGATATGCACACAATTCTCATTGTAAATTTACCCTGGTAATCTAAATTTTAAACCTAGAATTATATTTACAAAACCCATTTTGCTCTTGCATTCTCAGCCCTATGTTTCACTGCCATAAAAGGAACAGAGAGTTTCGTACGGTAAGGGTAGGCGGGGGACATGATAACTTTCTCGTCCAGTAGTGATGGAAATTTCGTAACATCTGAGTGTATTTGTGCGCAGCACTTTTACTTTGCTTGTCCGCACACAGCCAAGTCCATACACGAGCACTCTCCGAAAGCTATCACATGTTGCAATCCATGCAACTATATAAAAGCATGAAGGAGATGGAATATTTTGTCTGCCATGGGGGCTTCATTCTGACATAAAATTTCGGTTTATAGATTCCTCATCTGTATGGCGCGCTCTCAGGAGGCTTGAGTCTTATTTTTAATATCTGATGAGATGAAAATAAAGTATATTCCCAACAGCGAACAATTTAATTTGATCAATCAGAAATGCGTCTGCATATGGATACGTGACTGATGAACTCGTTTTGTCGGCTTAACCGTTGCCACCAGCTGTAGCGTTCAGAAGTTTGCTAGACGGTTAAACAGAATCAAACAACTGGAATATCAAAGAGCGTGCAGAGTGTGGTGTTTATTTGACTACAAGACATTACAAGATTACTCCGACCTACATATCAAAACCGATGTCTTGTTTCCGGCTGATGTCTTTGAAAATTTCCGCACAAAAATTTCCACACATTCTATCGCAAAATATACGGACTGGATCCAGCACATTATGCGACTTCACTTGGTTTGGTATTGGACGCTTTGGTGAAAACCACTGACATAAAATTGTACCTTATTACGGACGTATAATAATTACGATTTGTTGACCTTGGCATCAGAGGTGGTATTGTCCACTGTTCGCATAGACATGCTGTGGCATGTTTATTGGTTTATGGCTGATTACACTCTAAGATAAAAAAGAGAGGTATAGGTGGATGTATGTACATGTACAGACCAACAAATTATTAAAATTTCAGAAAAATTGCTTGATTTATTCAAGACACAGACTTTCACAAATTGAGCAAGTCAATAACGCGTTGGTCCACTTACGGCCCTTAAGCGAGCAGTTATTCGGTTTGGTATTGATTGATACAGTTGCTGGACGCTCTCCTGAGGGATATGGTGCCACATTCTGTCCAATGGGCGCGTTATATCATCAAAATCCCGAGCTGCTTGGAGACCCCGCCCCAAAAGTTCTGACTTGGGGTGAGATCCGGTTAAGTTGCTGGACAAGGTTGCAAGCACGGAGACAAGCACTAGAAACGCTCGCCGTATGCGGATGGGCATTATCTTGTTGAAATGTAAGTCCAGGATGCCTTGCCATGAAGGGCAACAAAATTGAGCGTACAATATACTCGACGTACCGCTGTGCTGTAAGGATGTCACGAATGATAATCAAAGGGACTGTCGGACCAATAGCGGGCGACAATCAGGTTGATATCCCTCCGCCGTCCAGGACGTCTCTTCGCTGGTCATTGCCGGCTTTTTTTTTTTTTTTTGCAGGTCATTGGAGCTCACTTCGTAGCGGGACTCGTCACTGAAGACAGTATCATAGTATCTACGTTTATTCGGAGAGCCAAGCAGTTCCGAATTCCCTATCAACCCCTGCAACAAGATCAAAGATGTTACAGAATGCTACGAGGCCCTTCTGAGACAAGGTGAAAGCAACAGGTAAACCAGCTGTGGACCCCTGCTCACTCAGGAATTAATGGCAATGAACAAACTAATAACCTGACGAGGACAAGTGATGGTTCCATTTATTGGTTCGGAGCCTGTCCTAACTATCGCCGGAGCGACGGGAAAGTCAAAACTACTTAGGTGGACCAGAAGGCAACGTGTAGAACACTGTATTATGACTCAAAGACAAAAGCATGGTAAGCTTATGTTGCCAAAGTCACGTTTCAAGAGAAGTTCTGTATTCCTAAGATCGAATAGAAACTACATAAAACTCGTAGTAGGACAAATGGCTGGCCATGGGAACTTTAAGAAACTCCTACACATGATAGGTATAGAGGAAGAAGCACCTAAGTGGAGGCTATGTACTGATGATGATGACTCTTCACCACAGCTAACCTTCCTATGCGAAGCTCTGGAGGGCAATCGACACGCAATAGTTGGGTCAGTAACGCTTGAAGAAATTGTGCCATAGAGCGAAACCACCCAATAAACTGAATTTCGGTGCGGCAACATTGTCTCCCTGCCTCAACCAAACCAAATCAATGCTGAGTGCATCTGGAATCGTGTAGCTGACAGAGGAAGGTCTCCTCCGCAGTTGACCAGTGCAATTTCATCACTACTGTCTCAAATCGCGAAAATACTCTGCAGTCTCTTATAACCGGCAGAACTCATTCCATTACTTCGCCACTCAATTGGTTGTTGTTTAGCTTCCTTGAATCGGCGAGAATTCCGGTAACCTATATTTGAACTGACTGATCCACGTTTTGATGAGCAGATCTCTTCCAGCAGTGTGCTTTAGGAATTTTTACAGTGAAAAGAAATTTTTCTCGTCGAAATCTTGCCCTCTGGTGAACATAGCCTCTTATGCAACGCATGTTTCTCCTGCCATAGGCCTTGCCTACATTGGTGAAACCGCATTGCTAGACTGCGAACTTTCACAAACCATTTCTAAGGCGTGAGCCCCACGGAATCCTCTCTATGGTGTGAGACCACGAAATTCTTTCTGCATCTGATGCTGCTTGCGCCGTAATTCATGGTCCAGCTCTCTTCCGTTTTAATATGACGGCTTATCGTCGAAGCGTGACAAATTCTTCCGTTTCAGAGACTTGAATCGCTTCCGTGAAATCGGATACAGTCCGCTCGTCCAAAATCAACACTCTTTTCGAAAGAGAGATGTTTGCTTCCACCACTTTCTTCTTTGGTGTTTCAGTTCCACCTATCCCAACCTGAACACATTGTTCTCTATGTCTTCGTTACCTCATCCAATTTTTTGTTTATTTAATTTAGCTCTACCTGCCCTATCTGTAACATAAAAATGAAATCTTAAACCCTACAAAATAGTTGTCCCAAAATTTATCAGAAGCAAAATAATCCTATTCATAGCCAAAAACCTTCACGCTCAACCAAAATGTTCAAATGTTCACGTGCAGTACACCTTACACAAAACAACCCTCCAGAATACGTACACAAAATACTTCAGTAAAGATTTACGCTTCAGATTTACGCAAGCAGTGCCAGTGTTGCAACCGCGGTTAAATGGCATGCAAAAGAGAAAAAAGCAAATGGATGCTACAACAGTCAGAACGGTGTGGGATTCTGACATTTAATCCAGCATAAAGGGAAAGGTTGATGTTATTGGTTTTCTATGAAAAATTACGTTGCCAAGAATACCCAGTCCAGACTGTGTTTTGTCTGCGCCATTACGTAAGCGTATGCAGCGGCAATTTCAAACTGCAGAAATAATCAGACATTAATTCTTTCAATCGATATTACAGTGACTTTGAAAAAATATTTACGACACCAGTATACTTATGAGAACAGATTGTGTGATATATTAATTAATTGGTACATACATTTTAATGTCAGTTCTGAATTAATGAAACAGCATTTCAGTATTTATTTGTAGTGATAAGTTGTGTGCTCAGCAGCACATAAATAAGAATTATCAGAGGTTATTAATTTCTTTTAGATAATACTGTTATTCTTAGTGCTACATTTTCATACGTTTTACAATAACACGTACACATGAGCAGAACAGCTTTAAACTAAACAAAACCCATCACAGAATAACATACAAAATAATAACCGGAATAAAATCAGTCCGTTAGAAAATGCAAATCTTCACACACGTCTGAAACCAAACTGGGTAACATCCAATATCTTGGTGCTTAAACCCGTGTATGACAGTATTCTCGGACCCTTCTTGCATGGTGTCAGCGAGGTCGTCGAGATGTTGCTGCTAAAGCCAGTCACACGCTGCGATGATGATCCTCCTGAGATCACCTAGCTTGTGAAGAAGTACCCTGCGTATATGTACTGCAAATTTCAATCGGCCCTAATCACCCTCAATCGGGTTCACGTCAGAAAGCATCGCAGCCCATTTCATCCGGTTGATTCCTGCGTCCTGCAGAGAGTTGTTCATGAGGTGGCCACGGTATGCTCGTGAAAGACGAATTCATTGCCGAAATATTGACTATGGGGCAGCACAACAGTATTGGAGGATCCTATACCGATACTGCACAGCTGTGAAGCTACCCTCGATAATGACTGGAAGCGCCCGACAACCTTACATGAGACTGGCCCGCAGCACGACTGATCCATCTCCTCACTGCACGCGTTGGACTGCACTGGTACATGTCCTCCTTCACACTCTTCTAAAAACAGTCATCAGTCAAATACTACCATCCTCGGTTGAGAGACACACCTGTCCTTGAGCCGCATTCCACTGCAGGTGTTTACTTACATACCGCTTCGCGCACCACATTGTATCGGCTTTGAACAGATAAGCGTAGTGGACGCCTCCAGCTCTATTTAATCGCTTTCAGACGGTTGCGTACTCTTCCCAGTTGTGTCCAAACAGGAAGCTAGCAGATCTGTTGTAATCTTCTGGCGGTCCCTGCGGCCGTCCTTTGGAAAAAATGGTTCAGATGGCTCTAAGCACTATTGGACTTAACATCTGAGGTCATCAGTCCCCTAGACTTAGAACTAATTAAACCTAACTAACCTAAGGACATCACATACATCTTTCCCGAGGCAGGATTCGAACCTGCGACCTTAGCAGCAGCGTGGTTCTGGACCGAAGTTCCTATAGCCGCTCGACCACAGCGGCCGGCCTCCTTTGGAGACAATAGTATTCCTCATCTGGGTTTGTTAACCACAGGTAACCAGTACCAGGTTGCCTGCTTGTTCTGCCTGTCAGCAGCTGTCACTGTGGCACGCGCCAGTTCGGCGAACAGTTTCCCACATTTACAACCCTTCTTCCCACGAAGTGACAATGCACACGCGGTCTAAGGTTGAAATCACAATCCAAATGATGTTGACAGTGAACACTTTAAGCGAGCCGCGCAGTCTCGCTCACGACCAGTGAAGTGGCAGGAGAGGGCAGGAAGTGGTAAGGTACTGCACCACAGTTACATTACACATTTTGATTAAAATAATTTATTACACAGAAACTCAAACTTCGATATTAAAACCCCAAAAATTTTGTTTAAAATTTCACAGAATGAATAACACATGCCCTGTACTTCATATTAAGATTTATGATGACGTTATGCTACAAGAAATAACTGTGTAACAGCTGATGGTGGTCCATATGAAACGAAGCTGTAAACACAAATTTTAAACACTGCCTATAGCTCAGGAAAAGAGAATGTCTCAAAATTAAAATGCGTTTCAAAGACTTTAGGCAACAACTGTAAAATAACAGATCCACTTGATATACAAGTTATACCCTGAGTTGAGCAACGTAACTGTGCTTACGAAACTTTGACGTAATCCAATCACATTTACACCTGATCAAGGTAATATGAACTTGCAGCTATAATATACATTATTAAAAGACCCAATAGTGATAATATAACTTCAATTAGTGAACAACATTTAAAATTTAAAACCTGTGTACACAAATACAAAACATTAATCACAGGCACACAGCCTCATCAAAACACTATGCACTTATAGAAGCCGATTTACTGTATTACAAGGCACTCCGATCGGTCGGATAGTTCAAAAAACAGTAGTGACAGCTTGAAACTGAACAACAAGTTTCTGTAACTAACAGACCTCACAGTACATAGAACTTGAATAGCGAAGTAATAAATACAATTGACTTGCAACAGGATGAAAAATTTTTAAAAAGGGCAAATTGTCTTAAGAGCCTGGCTCCAAATAAAAACACAGGGGTACAAGCCCCACTATCAGATGGCTGCTCCGTGTGTTTTTTAGGACATCAGTCATCAGCGTGACCTTTACAAGGCACTTAACAGAGCAGAACATTTGGACAGAAATATACGAAACATAAATTTGCTACCACAAGCAACCCACATACATAAAACATAATGGAAGGCACTTGGACACCAAACAAAGATCCAATCAGTGGTATCTGTTACACTCAATAGCTACTGATTTAAAACTTAACAAAACGCAATCACGACACTGTTCAAAACTTGACAGGAAATTAAACATATTACTCTGATTTCAGATGCATCCAGGGCACGGGAACAGTATAATAAGCACAATAATTCTCAATGGTTTTTGGAGAAACCAGAAGAAAAGACCAACTAAAATAACTTCGTGTTGCCATGGGCTACCACAGTGAAGAAGAATTTACAAAACTCCCACCACAACGTCACCATCTCATTGCAGGCTCCAGAAGACTCGCACCACAGAATTCCGGAATAACATGCAGCACTTTGACTTGTTCTTCATGATGCTGACAGAGCCCTTTGAGACGTACGTGCCTGCAGTAATCGCAAAGCGTCCGACGCTGTTTCTCAGGTCACAGCTACACTGAACACACCACAGCCCACTGCTCCGGCCTCTGCCACGACACTCCGCGACACTCGCGGCACCTCGTGGGGAGCCGTCACACATCCCATGCGCTGCAGTTTAAGTCCCTTCGACGGCAAAGCGCACGCGCCCTAATAGCCTCCCGCTCACTGCGCGAGAAACCCTCTGACCGGAAGTTTCGAGAGAACAATTGAACCAACCAAGAAGGAACAAACCCATTGTAAAAACGATTTGCTAATATCTAACCGTGGACAGCTCAATTGGAGACACAGAGCGTCCTACGTAAACAGACTTTATTTTCACCACTGATGCCTCCAGGTGATGACGCAAGTGATAAACTTCTTATAATGATAATGAATACAGGCCAAAGCAATGGATCAAGATTAATGCGGAAGTTTGGAGTCGAACCAAAGTCTCCTGATCACTAGATAGATGCGCTAACCACTGTGCCATGCTGTCATTGCGTCTATGTATGTCTACCTCCATAAAACTTTTGCCCAGGCAGGATTATCCCCATTTCGTTCAACGCTAAGACGCTGTTCCAGTGTTGGAGAGCCTCTGCAGTACCGGTACGAGCTAATAAGGGGAACACACACGAGGGTCAAAATGACCCTTCCCGGTTTTTAAGTGCTATCAGCTATGTTTTGAAGAATGATTCAAACGACATTCACTTTCGTGACATTTATTTATTTGGCATGTACTTTCATCATATTAAAAAATACAGTGCATTTCGCCTAATTGATTGTCATTTATTCCCAGTTTCCCCTTTAACGCCCAGAGGGGTCACACTAAACCCTTTAGAAAAAAGCTATAATTTCGTTTATAGTTATTCCATACGTTTATCTCATGCATTCTCAAGCCTCGGCTACTTTACTCTGTAGTGCAGTAATTTACTTTCGTTCATATCATTACCGTACGAAATGAGAACAACAATGGACTAGGTTCACCATTGTTTGTCACTCCCTTGAAAGAATCAGTCTTTCAAAGGTGATTGTGAGCTCAATATTCAAATGAATCGGAAAGAATATTTACGAGACAAACAGATTCTTACAGAGTTACAAACAGTTATGGAGTGTGATTCAGATGGTGGCGAACTCTTTCCTGACGATTCAGAGGAAGATTTTTTCCTGCAGAAATTGAGAAAAAATGAATCATCTAATACTAATGATTCTGATTCTTCAGATACAGATAATGGAAGTTGACAGTCTAGTAAGTATATTACTACTATTACTGCTAATTTATAATCTTCCTATTCTTATCTACATATAATGTTACTGTACTTAATTTAGATTTTATGGTGACTCTCTTACATTTGTTCTATAATTTGTGGTCTATAGATCGAAATGAATCACGTAACAGAAGAGGAGATAATCCTGTTCCTTGGAGTGTAGTGCCTGCTTCTTCGTCGTCTGAAAGACGTAAAGAAGTTGCTCCTGATGGAACAATCTCGATAGAAGCAATGTCTAACTCACATGGTGGGTGTCTCCAAATCACAATATTTTGAGAGAATCTCCTGGACCTAAATCACATGAAGAAAAAAACGTAAGTGATGTACTGATATCAAGTGCTTGGCACTTGTTCATAGACATTATATGTAACTGCGTTTCTCTTTTGATGCTAGTTAATTGTCAGGATGAGCATTACTGCAAAGGGCATTTGATTCTAAAGCATTATGTCAGGGTGAAAAACACTAAATAAATTACTTTTTCTCTCTTAACAACATGTGGGCAGGGTGGGTTCTTCCTTGGCTCGGGTATGAGGTAGAATGAAACAGCATTTTTACATAAGATAACTTTTATTGAAAGTTTTGTTCAATGGTTTCCTTACCGAATTGTTGTGGCTGGGAGAGCGGCAGCTGTGTCGTTTGGGAAGCCTTCTGCTGAGTCGGCGGCGGCGTCTGATTACGCCTGGCGGTGTATATCTCGTGTCGCTGTTTCGCCTAGTTGACTGGAGATGCGCATCGTGAGATGGCCCGTTTAATTATTGAGAACGAAGTCGTGAATCTGATGGTGATACCTTGTTTGTGGCGTCCCAGTGTTTCTCTTCTCTATGCGGCCGCATCTGTCCGTGTTGTGCGTCGGCCAGCGGAGCAGCGCGGTGGGGGAAGGCCAGTGTCCCGGACTCGAACAACGGACTCCAGCTTGCTAGTCTTCGGCTGTCCGACCTTCATCCCAGCTCACAGGTGACTGCTGATGTGAGGCCGTCTCCTTCCCATCCTCACAAGTCACCCGGGTATGTAAAAATCTGTCTTCAAATACCTTCTAACTTCTGTCTTCTGGCCGCGAGGCTGCTGCTTGCTATTCCATTGCAGCGGCGGACTTGGTGCTTCTGTGTACGATGTAGTCTCTTCCTACATGACGGTCTTCAGCACCGACTGAACCGTACTGGAACTGAACTGAAAACTACTGTCGGGACCACTGCGTCTCGCGTATTTATTTACTTCAGTTCACTGGAGGTGAACGACTTCACGGTCATTGCCTCTTCTGTCACGTTGAAAAGCGTCTCGAAGAATCTTCTTAACGTCGGTCATTGGCACTTGGAATGTAGGGGAGGGCCTTTGATCACATGTGACAATTGAGAAACACGTGAGCCGACCATTGCCTCTTCTGTCACGTTGAAAAGCTTCTCGAAGAATCTTCTTAACGTCGGTCATTGGCTCTTGGAATGTAGGCAAGGGCCTTTGATCACATGTGACAATTGAGAAACACATGAGCCGGTCGGGCGATGCCCTGACGGCTGAATCGACAGCTTCCGCTTATGTGGGGAGGCGATGGCTTCTTCTGAACGTGCTGACCTGCAAGCGGTCATTGCCTCTTCTGCTCTGCCCGCTGTTTGCCGGTGTGTAATTCTTCTAAAGTGAACTAAGTTTTTCATTTATTTTCTGATTTCTACTACACTTCACATTGATTTCACTAATTTATTTACCTATCTTAAGCACCACTCAACATATATAATCAAACATATCTTGAAATGTTCTACAACAGAGGCACACAGAGTACTAGGAAATGATAGCTGGTCAATGACCACGGAAGAACTAGAAGCATTTATTGCAATTATTTATGCTCTTGGTGTGAGTGGTTACGGAAGTACAGACCTTCACAGCTTATGGTCAGATTCCTGGGGCCTACCTTTTTGTGTGGAAACCATGATAAGAAATAGATTCTATGAGATTATGAGATTTCTGAGGTTCGACGAGAAGTCTACACGCTCTGTACGATTGCAGAATGATAAGTTTGTATTGGTTTCTGGTGTCTGGAAGAAATTCACAGAAAACTGTACAATGTCTTACAAACCTGGAAGTGACATAACAATAGAGAGCAGCTCTCCCCAAATCAAACTAGGTGCCCGTTCACACAGTTCATCGTTTCAAAGCCTGACAAGTATGGGCAAAAATACTGGTTAGCCGTAGATGTTGAAAGCAAGTACATACTCAATGGTTTCCCTTATCTTGATAAGACGAAAGGCTTTCAGATTATGCGGTGATGCGTCTTTTGGAATCATTTCATGGCAAAGATAGAAATGTCACTACAGACAATTACTTCACTTAACTCAAACTAGCCAAAACATTGGAAGAAAAATCAACCTCCATTGTAGGAACAGTAATTAGAGCAAGGAGAGAAATAGCACATGCTCTGAATTACATGAAGAGTCCTCTGTAGTCCACAAAAATTTTAAAACATTACGATTCTTCCTTAACAGTCTATCAAGAAAAGAAAGCAAAAAATGTGCTAGTAATGTCTTCCCTTCATCTTAGTGTTACCATAAACACAAATGGGAAAAAACTCCACAAACTGTATGTTATTACAACAAAACAAAATTTGGGGTTGACGTAGTAGACAAAATGGCGAGGCAGTATTCAGTCAAGGCTTTCTCATGAACATGGATGGTGCACTCCTTCTACAATATCCTTGACCTAACAGGAATAAATGCATATGTAATATTTAGGGCTGTTACTGGGAGAAGATGAAAAGAAGACGTTTTATTCAGCAGCTTGCAGATGATCTACGCTCTGAGTATGTGAACAGCCGCTTTCCTCGTATGCCCACAGACAAGTATGAAAAGAATCAAAATGAAGACGAAGACGCCGTAAATGTCAAGTTCTCAAATTCTACAAACGTAAGAAAACTGTTTCCAAGTGCAGTGTTTGTAAGAAGATGGTTTGTGGAAAATGTATAAAGGAAACTGAATAAAAATGGTTCAAATGGCTCTGAGCACTATGCGACTTAACTGCTGAGGTAATCAGTCGCCTAGAACTTAGAACTAATTAAACCTAAGGACATCACACACATCCATGCCCGAGGCAGGATTCGAACCTGCGACCGTATCGGTCGCTCGGTTCCAGACTGAAGCACTCAGAACCGCACGACGACTCGGCCGGCGGAAACTGAATACAAATGTGTCAATTGTGTAAAACACTGCAGTAGGTGAAATTTCTGTACACATGAAAAGTTCAATTTTTATGAATTTAGAACAAAGAAAAGCCTGCCACTTGCTAACACTTGTTTGGGTATTACCTAGCTCAGTGAAATTTGTTTATATGTCAATAAAAAATGGCTCTGAGCACTAGGGGACTTAACATCTGAGGTCATCAGTCCCCTAGAACTTACAACTACTTAAACCTAGCTAACCTAAGGACACCCCACACATCCATGCCTGAGGCAGGATTCGAACCTGCGACCGAAGAGGTCGCGCTGTTCCAAACTGAAGCAACTAGAACCGCACGGCCACCACGACCGGCTTATATGTCAATCAATAATGTAATTTGTGTCTGTTCCTTTTATTCACAACTCTGTATCTGAAATGGATATAAATCTTATAACATTAAAATATAATAAATGCATAAAATTTCGAAATAATAGTTCGGAAAATTTTTTTCAATGGTAGGTCAAAATAGGCGTTCGAGGGGACAGGCAAAGTCTGTTCGTCCGCGTATTAAGAAGGGGAACACCCAGATGGGCTGAAGAGTGAATTGGAATTTGTATTAATGAGGGAGGTGTAGTTCGGTAGTCCGCGCAGGTGTATGAGCTGCAGTGCCAGGATAGCGAAGTAGTTAGTGCATGTATCTAGTGCACAGGAGACTTCGGTTCGAATACCAGCCTTGCTAGAAATTTTAAAGCTTTGCTTTGGACTGTGTTCATTATTATACATAAAGTTGCGATTTAGTATGTTTCTTTTAAGTAGCTTATAACTTGTTTGTAATATTATGTGATAGCTTTATCTTAATTTTATAGCTTATTTGTGCTGAAATTTAGTTAAATCTTTCAACATTTAATAAATTTTTAAGTTTAAATGATAGGAAATGTGTCGTTTTGTCTTCATATCAACATTTGTCGCTGTTCGACGAAAGCAAAGGGTTATGTTATGTTAGTGTCTATTCTCCTATCAGCAGTTTTCTTCTCCATCTCTGCCTGTGTCAGGCAGTTTACAGTTTTCAGTGGCCTCGAGTAGACCATGCCGATGAAGCTCTTTGATGTAAACGTGTTCATTTGTTCCAAAAAAGTGCCATACAAATATTCATGCTGTTCAACAGAAATGTACTGTGAACCTTAGTTCATAAATTTAATACCATCTAATTTGAAATAGGAGTTTACTTATACGTTACTGGATTTGTTTCTTGAACAATTTTCGTACGATCAGGCTGTGAATTGTCATTAGAGAGATTAGCAATACTTCCAATTCTTTCACACTGAATTGCCGTTGGTGACTAGAAGAGCAATTTTACATAGCCTTTTTCACAATGATTGTCATAAAAATTGATGTATAAGTAGGAAACAAGGTGATTTTTTATCAGCTGATTTACAATTTTCTGTATTTCATTTGGTGTTTCGTATGACTCAAATGTATAGTGCCAGGCTATGGATTCTATGATCCGAGGTTGAGGCCCCAGACAATACTACGATTTTTCTCACTTTTCATTTCTCTCACCTCTGGTAATGTTTTGTTCATGTGAAAACAGCCGAGATGAACTGTAGTTTGGAGTCCATGTTAAACTGTAATTGGATGGGTATGTCAGTTCGAAGGTCACAGGAAGGCAACTGTGTACTTCCTACCGAACTATGTCAATAATGCGCTGGGGTGTTCAGTCCCATCTTTAGATTGGTGACAGCTTTACCTTTTTTATCTCCACATATTACGGTAACCTTCCACGTTGATCCTGGTGATTTAGTGATAAAGCAATTGCCTGTAAACCGAGAGGTCGCAGGATCGAATCCCGGTCGTAACACGGAAATATTAGTCTGCTGCTAATCTGGCCTTCACCTCTCAGTGATGTGTGGAGTAGTCTGAAACGACAAGTGGTTTGAATTCCGTGTTAAACTATATGTCCACTATAGTAGAGTGTCCGCAGCTCGTGGTCGTGCGGTAGCGTTCTCGCTTCCCGCGCCCGGGTTCCCGGGTTCGATTCCCGGCGGGGTCAGGAATTTTCTCTGCCTCATGATGACTGGGTGTTGTGTGATGTCCGTAGGTTAGTTAGGTTTAAGTAGTTCTAAGTTCTAGGGGACTGATGACCATAGATGTTAAGTCCCGCAGTGCTCAGAGCCATTTGAACCATTTGGTAGTAGAGTTGCGCCCACTTAAATCCACTTTGAACTTAAATTCTATGTTGAGGTGTTCGGTACCACTTACATCACTGTCCAAGATGGCGACCGCTTCACCTTGAAAAGAGCAAATGGCAGTATAGGTTGCTTACATACTAATGGGCAATGACAACATCAGTGACCTTGAACACATGACCTCATCAAGATGGTGGATGGCACGCAAATTAAAAATTGAAAATGGTAGATGGTTGATAAATTTACAATTCAAAGATGATGGCGCTAACTTATTAATCCAAGATGTTGGATGTTAATAAATTTAATAGGGTAAAATTGTGTTGTCTTATTTTATTATGTGTGTCATCTTCACTTTCTCTGTTCACTAATATCATATCCCCCAAATACTTGAAACTTGCATCCCGTAAAATTATTGGCTCAAACCTCCAGATCCCCTATTGTATTCTAACTTCAGATATTCGAATTTTGTGAAAATAGCTGTGAGGTTTCATCTTTCACATTCCTCTTTTAATGTCCGAAGCATGTACTCAGCATCATCCTGGTCTCCTACTATGATTGATGACCTGGTCATCAGCGAAGAGAAATATGTACACGATTTGCGCACCACAGGAATTCCAGTGCCTTGACGTTTGCTACTCCAGGCTTTTAAAGTGCTTCATCCATTGATTTTAAATAGTGTCAGTGATAGAGCACACCCTTGTTGTAGCCCTTTTTAACAGGAAACATTGATTGCACTCTATTTCCTACCTTTACAGTGCTCACACAGCCTCCAAAGAACTGTTTAAAATCCTTAAAGAATAAAACAGGGCTGGCAATCGGGTTGTGAGGCAACTAAGCTTGGTCTTTTGGAATAAAAGGAAAGCTAAAGGACCAAACAGGTGATATGTTGTTCTGTTGTCGAAAACGTCATTATATATGGAGTAGAAAGATGAGTAGTAAACAAGCGCCATAGAAACAAGGTGCTTCCATTAGAGAGACACCTAAAGTTAAAGTTGTGATATTTGAAGTAGGACCACGAATCAAATATTTTTCAGCTCGTCACTGGGCTTAAAAATTACAACATGGAGCTGGAGAGGAATTTTTACAGCCAATCACAGACCTCCATTTTCAAATGGTTCAAATGGCTCTGAGCACTATGGGAATTAAAATCTGAGGTCATCAGTCCCCTAGAACTTAGAACTACTTAAACCTAACTAACCTAAGGACATCACACACATCCATGCCCGAGGCAGAATTCGAACCTGCGACCGTAGCGGTCACGCGGTTCCAGACTGAAGCGCCTAGAACCGCTCGGTCACACCGGCCAGCACCGCCATTTTAAAAAGTATCCAATTATACTACAGTAATCTTGATTGTTCTGAAAAGCTTTGTCTATCTAGTATGCAGTGCATTTAACTTTAGGCACTGTGTAATTTGTTATGCATGTTGCATCGCAAAACATACATCGACACTGCTGCTTACCTAACTTACAACTAAACAGTAGCAAAATTGCGCTTCCTGACAGCGCATTTTGCTTATACCTGTAAGTCTTGTCTTACTGACATCCAATGCATTTGACATGGTCTACATGGTTGGATATGTGATTGTGTGTGTGTGTGTTTACAAATGTTTTACAAGCAGTGCTCTAGACAATTGCTATGGTATAACTGGATACTCTTAAACATGGCAGGCTTTGCCAAAAATATTGCTCTGAGTGGCGATAAAAATTTCCTGGCAGCACCATTTTGCAATTTTTTTGAGCATTGTGACTAGATGAAAACATCGCCTGCTAACACAGACTTCTAGTTTTTGAATTTACCACCATCCGCCATCTTGCACTTTTAAATTTACCACCCTCTCCCATCTTGTATTTTTAAATTCCTCATCATCCTCTATCTTTAATTTTTAAAGTTCTCAGCATCTGCCATGATTCATATTTAAATTTTCCGCCATCTTTAATTACTAAATTTCCCACCATGCGCCAAATTGAAGTTTTAAATTTCCCACCATCCGCCAGTATCACGGCATCATGTGCTTCATGTGCCCATGGACACTGACAATGCCAATGCTCCTGGTATTTAGGCAACCCACACTATCACTTGTACTTTTTGAAGTCAAGTGGTTGCCATCTTCTGTTGTGATGTCAGTGGTACCACATACTTTAATACCACATTACAGTGGAATGTGGGCTGGGATGACCATAGCTATATTACTTTCCACTTTCCCAGTCGAGTAACTGGGGTATGTTAGGGACACAGTTACTGCCAAAGTTACTTAATTGTAGAACTTGCACCCCGACATTGAGCCACAGTAAATTATTATTAGTAAAATGTTCATAAATTTTGGTTCCAGCATTTTTCTTATAGACTTTTAGGCCCATTTCGCACTTATAAAATACGAAATATGATATGCAGTACAAGACTTTGGAATAATGGAGATGCTTATTGGTGCAACACTCGTGTTCCCACTGGGATGATGCAATGTAACATAGGATCCAGCTCACAGTACAAGCATCAAGACAGTGGGAATCACGTTTCCGTTTCAGTTTCAGTAACAATCAAAAGGTCTTCTGAAGAGGATGTTATTTTGGTTCATAATTATTTAAATCTCAAAAAACTGAAAAATAAAAGTAAGCGCTGGGTGCATGGGCACAGTGCCGTCAATATCAACCATAGTTCAGCTGTGATTTCTCGTGAGCTCTCCCAACATGGACGCAAATGCCACGATTTCTGTAGAATGAATCCAGATAGTTTCCAATTTCTGGAGCAACTGGTATCGGTTACGCTGCCAAAGTAGGACACAAATTTCCAACTTGCTGCTCCTACCCATTACAATAAAGTAAGTTGGTTCAAGTGTAGGAGCGACGTTAAAATGCTACTGTAAAAACTTAATTTTTGATAAAATCACATAGTGTGGTACAAGGCGACACATTGCAGTGGAATTCGTGTGAGATAACGCGGGAGAAAAGTCACTTCATTCAATGTAGTACACATAAAAATATTTTTACAAATTAGTAAAGCTAGGATAGTATTTTTTGTGCAAGTGTTCAGTTTCGTGAGGATTTTTCAGAAGAAACTGTGCAGGATTCGAAGAGAGATCAGTCAATATCGATGGCGTAGCTGTGAATGGCGAACTCTGCGAAGAGATAGACAATGTGTCTGAAGAAACGGAAGAAACCCATGATAATAAGGAAAATCCCAACGTATCCTCCTCGGCTTTATCCAGCTGCTCATTCAGAAGTAACGAGAGTTTAACTTTCAGATCCCTTTCGGGCCTGTCATAAAGATTCCAGAAACAGGGTGGCATACACTGAAAAAACATCAAGATCATCAGCTGATGAGTTCTGGTGTCATTTCAGTTAGTTTTCATATTTCCAGCTTCAGCTTACGAAACAGAGAAACAAGAGGCAGCTCCACACTCCGCAAAGCAGGCCATAGCAGATGGCAACAGCTTCCCGTGTTGTGCCTAGCTGCCTGCCTCCTCACAGACGACCTCCAATATATCTCACTATTTTCTCGAAAATGAAAAGGGGTATGACTCTCCTTCCACCGTTAAAAACAATTTCCATATTTTAGCTGTATTTTGTATGCAGCAATGTTGCAATTAAATGCACCAAATGTAAACTATCGAGCGATTACATTCTTCATTGCAATTTTTCGAAATGTGCACATTATTTTACGTCATTTCAAAGTGTCGCAATAATTACGGGCAATAATGAAAATAAAACCAGTTCATTATCAATCTGTCATTTCAGACTACAGTACGTAGAGAACTACAAATTTTTTTTTTTTTTTTTACCAGAGAGTTTCCTCAAAATCGGATGAGAAAGACTGCATACTGGAGAACATCGGCGATTCCCAACAAAACAGTGACTTTTAATTTTTGGGTATGATTAAAAGTTTTACTGAGAAACTGGACACTGCAGCTTTGCTTCTTCTACATAAAACAATTTTTTGTTTCACATTACGTAACTTGAAGTTTCCTTCCATGGCACAAACTGTGCGGAGGAACCAGCACTCCATGTTGCACCAAACGATACGACAGAGGTACGCATCAGTGTTGTACCACTTTCATCAAGAGTGAACCAGTTAAGTCGCTTCCACTACGTTTCTGTGTGCTCGACCATACCAGTTGCATCTGCGTCGTATCGCCAAAATCGGAAACGATCAGAAGAAACTGGCCGACCGCCACTGGCGTCTACGTTGAGTCACCAAAATCCATGGAAAGACAACAACAGCAAGGAATGGATAACGAAGACAACACGGTAGAATGACAAGTCCAAGGAGTGAACCAAACCGAGAGCCTATATGTGGCAATATCTGGAACCAAACAACGATGATTATGACAGTGCAGTCGGAACGCGACTGAGGTCCGGGCCCCCTCGCTGTTAGCTCTACTGCGCGGCGCGAGCGCCAATAGGCTGAAGCGGGTAGCGTGACCTCCGCACAGTGCTGAGGCGGCGACAGCAGCGCTCCCAAACTTTAGGAGCGCCACCTAGCCGCTTCTGTCTAGGTCCACGCGTTCTGGTGGGCCTCAGTATGAGCTATGCCTCAGTGGTTCAAGCTGGTTTAACTTTCGAATTTTGTAGCTGTCGTACTAATACTGGGTACTTCAATCGTTACCACATACATCGCCTGTCTCCAGGCTGAAGACGTCTTATACAACGAATTACATAAAAAGTGTTATTTTCTGATGACGTTTTACTAGCGGAAAATTTTTGACCTCTATTACATCAACCATAGTTGTAAATTACGAATGTTAATAATTTTCTCTTTGATTCAATACTACATGGTATATTTCTTAGTTTTCACTAAATCTCATTATCTATATATATTGTAAAAATGGATAAGCTTATATAAGTATGTACGTATATTCCACATTTCCTAGTTGATCACTGACACAGTTTCAACCAAAGCTAGTGCGTTGTCCGGAAAAAAATAGCTGTTGCGTAAGAAGCACCCCAGGGGTGGGGGTGGGTGTAGGGGTGAAGACGAAATGTAGCTCTGGCGCGGCAATACCAGACTTCATTCAATCAGCATTTGAGAATGGCAGCACTTAGTGATTTCCAACGAACGTGACGCATAACTTCAAACCTTTGCGAAACTTTTCTCTCCGCCAATGCCTTAAAATGATGAAAGGAAAAGAGTTTATCACTTACTACATTTTCGTTGTTCATGGAGTAAAACTGCCGCACCAGGCTTGATGTTTTAATTTATTACTTCTATAATATTACCTGTATTTGCAATACATTGTGCAGGCGGTATACACATACACCGCCGTATGTACCTGCAAAATTATATCATTGAGGAGATTCATAAACACTGAGATGCCTGTAAAATTGCCCCATCAGGCATAACGTTTAAATTGGCTACTGCTTTGCTACGAACTCTATTCGCAACACAATTCGCGGACTGTATCTACATATGCCGCTGAACGTAAGTACAAAATTATATCATTTTACGACGTTATAAACATTGAACTGCGTGAAACTGATACCTCAGGGCGGAATACGCTAGAATTGCAGGAGGACAAAATTTACAAGTAAGTGTGAACCACATACATGTGGAACGTATGTGAAATGTGAGTACGCAGGCAAAGCCATGTGAAATGTGAGTACGCAGGCAAAGCCATAGGTAATAAGTTCCTCCTAAACCCCTGGCTCGAATTCAGCCTAATTTGGTACACACACTAAAGCGACTCATTGATAACAAGATCCCAAAGAATTACCAAAGAGCGGGGATGTTGATTCCTACGTTCACCTGTTGTTCCAGACAGCCTCAGACATCTCGTATGCGATCACAAATGTGTAGTTTAGTAGGGTATTTCAAGTATGCTAGAGTGTCACACTGTCCATCAGACCGGGAACATGTACCTTCAGTGTCGTGATAATAGCTATCATCTTGGAAGGCGGGAGTGTCTACAGTATCATGAAGATGTAAAAGTAAGGACCACACTTCGTCAGCGAAACTATTGAAATAATCATCGTGCTTCACGTTTTTGCTAACCTGAATCATTAGGCAACAGTCATGACAGGGAAAACATCCCCCACGCGTCACAGAACCTCCTCCGAACTGAATCTCAACCACCACACACGTCATTTCGCCGTCAGTGCTTTCAGCGGCTTGAATCTTTTATAAAAATGCAATAACGCAACTCTTGAACTATATTTCACACCTCCTTTTAGGGAATGGCCAGAGCTTCTGTTGTTTGACCAAATAAAAATGTACGCATTCATGTGCCGTTGTGGGCAATGAGCTCTTGCGAGTTAAGCGACAAATCGGACAATTTCATTCAAAATGTGGTCATAGGCGAATCCAAACACAGTATCTCCTCTGTGATAGTCAACCTCAGTTCACCTCACTGATTCCAGACAGGCGACTGGCACAGAAACGTCATACCACTTCACTGCTACGAGTTGTCTCTACAGAGACTGTTATATGGCCATCTCGTACCAGTTCCAACGCAGCTACATGGCTGCAGGGCTACTAGAATTTTATCTGGTGTATTTGTCGGTCACTTATTGAACTGCACGGCCTTCTATCTACGGTTACTTCCGAATAGCTACACGTCAGAGCATGCGTTAAAATACTGACGGTTGTCCTACAGAAAAGACATAATATTCTGGTAGATGTTGTATTTTTCTATCTGATCTTACTTTCTCTCTCTCTCTCAATGGCGGAGAGACTCTGTGGGTACGACTTAGGGATCTAAATGCGTGTTTCACCACTCACATTACCAGTAACCACTGCGTGTAAAACTGAATGTTGAATCAAAACACCTTTAACCGGCTAAATTTGTGGTTGTCAATTCATTTGAGCAACCAGTTTCGGCACTACATTAAGCCATCTTCAGTCCGCCGACCGACGTGTAGGAAGATTCCCAGCTCTGGTCCAGTCAAAACTGGGGCCGTCATTCAGTGATTGGTATTAATATTTTTGACACAGCGATCCCTTCGATCATCACTTGCCAACTGAACCAGAGGTGGGACTCTCCCTGCACGTCGGTCAAGGGACCTGAAGACGGCGTAATATAGCGCCGAAACAAGTTGATCAAATAAACAATAGGAAATTTAGACGGCTGAAAGGTGTTTTGATTCGACATTCTATACCGAACACCCGATATCCCGAAACCGACAGTGTAAAGATGGACTTACAGAGGATTGCAAAAAGTGTTACTGAGAACCCACTGGGGCCACTTACCAAGTGTTAATGTGGACTAAACCATGTTTTGTAGAGCTCTCTCCACGACAACTGGAAACCAGCGTCGAGTGCTGAAATGGAGATGAGCCACACAAAGATCAACTCAGAGAAGTGACACATCTGCCTATCTTCTAACGTGCCTGCTCTGATGTGAAGTTATCACTGCTAGCACAACTAGTGCTATATTGCTCACAGCACCATCTCAGAACTTTTCTTCGAAACTGCATTAAGCCTGTTGTGCAAAGCATAGAGTATGACTACATTTTAAAGGGCTATTTTTGCTATGGTACTATGGGCGAGTGGGCTAAGGCAAGCACTGGTAATCTACTCATCTAGGTTCGATTTAGCTAATACCAACTTTTTTCATTTTGTTTTATGACACAGTGCTAAAATGTTAACTGTAAAATTTAAATACATTTAAACTGTTCCGTTTATATATTTAAGATTAATATATTTAATTACGATTGCTACCCTTGTAAGTCAAAATGTCATAGGCTAGACAGTTACAAAATAAGCGGGTGTAACGGAAATTTAAAGAGTTACTTTAACAACAGATGGCCATGGGGTGAGAGTCACCGATTTGGCTCATGTGACACAGGTTAGATTGCTAAATATTTTGATCACCTTGTTAATTGTTGAGAACCAATCAGAAGCTCGAATACTCAAACACTCATGAAAATCTAGAAGACGATTCCCCCCCCCCTCCCCCAACAATCAAGTTATTAAAACGTTATGAATTAGTGGAGAAGACACTATTACAGTAGATCTTTGGGAATTGTCACCACCAAAAACAAATAATAAGCTAAAATTAATCTTTGAGTAATCTTGGAAAACAGAAAAATTCCCACGACACTAAAGGGTCGCAATACAAGAGATGTTAACGACAGAGGAACTTCTTTGCAATACAAGAGATGTTAACGACAGAGGAACTTCTTTGCAACCAGTTGCATGTAACAAATTTTCCAAGATTATACTAAACAAAGTAGAAGCATCACTGGAGAGCTATTTAGTTGAATATCAAGATGATTTTAGGATGGGCAGATTATGTACTGAACAAGAATTCAATCTGAAGTCAATCATTTGCCACAGATTCAAAAAGCAGTATTTTGCTTTGTAATTGAGTGTAACGTATTCTGCAAGCGTTGAATGTGAGGGATTTTTAAAGCACCATTTTTGCGACTCCATCATGGGTGAGTTGTCTAAACTATAGACCGGTAACTGATGAACCCACATTCGATTCCTGCAAATACCAACATTTTTTTCCATTTTTTTCATTCCTCCCAATGTTAAACTATTAATTATAAAATTTAAATATATTTAAACAGTTCAATTTACACTGAGGTGACAGAAGTTATTAGATACCTCCTAATATCGTGTCAGAAGCCCTTTTTCACAGCATAGAGAGATACTGAACCATGCTGCCCATATAGCCACTCATAATTACGAAAGGATTGGCGGTTATGTCCCATAAATGTTCGATGGGATTCATTTCGGGCGATCTAGGTGGCCAAATCATTCGCTCAAACTGTCCAGAATGTTCTTCAAACATATCGCGAACAACTGTGGCCAGGTGATAGGACATTGTCATTTGATAACACTAAGTCCATAAATGACTGCCGATAGTTTATAGGCTACCACATGTAAGGTGGCTTGATCTCCTGACCTTCATTTCTTACATATTCCGACCTCGCCATCGTATTCTGTGTATCAAGATGTTTCATTCGAGCCCAAACTCCATAGGGTAGAGTCAATTTTACATATTTTCATTTAATCGATATGCAAATCTAATAAGTAAATCGCAAGTCCGCACCGAGATTAAAAAGTCGAGGCTGGCGTACACAAACATTCAAGACACAATGACCACAGGAGGTTTTGTTTGGTAGAGGCAACCAGCCCACTGGAAAGTCCATAGTAGGGTGAGTTAGCACGCAGATGCGCCGGACGGCGACCACCCACCGGCCGACCCCCCACAGACCAAAATAGCTTTTGCCAGAGAAAGGGGATAATGGCATGCGTGTTCACCTTAAAAGCAAAACCCGCTGTATTGTTTGGGAGAGCCCCAGCATACACATTTCTTTGATGAACCTAATGCACAGTTTCAGAGTTCTCACGGGTGGATGGCAAACGCCCAACGCAGATGCTATATATTTCTGGATTGGTAGGCTTAAACGGAGCGCCATTCTCCCGTTTGTAAGAGTAACGCTGACTGGTGGACTATTTCTGACGCAATTAGCCGGAGGAGTGAGGGAAAGACAGCGGATGATATACCCTTTCACTTTTTGCGTGGAGGGAGGTCGTTCCAGTGACGCTCTTGTAGTGGGAACACGTAGCGAGAGCGAGTACACTCGTGTGTGTACGCAGAGAGCGAGGAACAAAGTCGCTACTCAGTATTGCACTGAGAGAGCACCTCTGTCGCTAGCGAATCGGAGTGATACTCTATATTGAGTCCCTCGCGATTAAGCATTTGTTCACTGTGCTGGCTGCGACATTTAATGTGCGGTGTGAACACAGAGTATTAGTTAGCGCCATTGAGTGGTATCGCGATGGACTGGTTATCTGACAGGTGTACCACGCCAATAATTAGACTAGGGGCAGATAGGAGTCCTTGACTTCACCAAGGTGTAGTGAGAGTTCGATTGGGGAATGTCAATCCAGATAGAAAGAGATAGTTTTCTTATTTTCCAGCGGCGAAAGACGCATGCAGCAGTCGTCACAGCTCACGGTATTGTGCGCTACAGCGTAGGCGAGCCCCATCTTTCGTCCATTAGAAATAACATACTTCATTCACGTCACTCCATTACATTTCTCACGCGACAGCCTCAACCGTACTTAGAAAAATTCAGTCGGATAATTATTCAAGTTGAGTAGGCGCGGCTCTCGGCCATTCTGTCGAGTAGATAACATTCTTAAAAAAAAGGGATAATAGAGCTTTCCCACACTTTCTATATGAATGTCATTAACAGTATTCCTATCCATAAGAGGTAACCTCCAATTCCGAAAAGAACCCGGAAATTTGTGTATCAGTTTATAAATAAAAGTTTCACTTGATTTTCTTAAATTTTGCAATAAATAATATTTTCCGATCGTTTAATGTTTTTCTTACACTAACTAGCAATACTCCAGTACCCAAGTATCCCACTAGTTACGTAAGAAAATAGAATATTTTTGTGTCTTTTTCTTACAGCGGACGACTCCAGAAGATATTTATTGCTGAAAGTTTTTCAGGCATTTCTTTTTGGTGCGTTAGGAGCGTCTGCCTGACTTCTGTAGTAGTGTGGCGTGGAAATTTCTTCTTGCAGGAGCCAAAGGCTGCTTTTCTGATCAATCCATTGTGCAACTCGTCAACATAACACCCACACACTGACACACATTGTAACACATTGGTATAATTTTGCTCGACCCGCCACTGTGAAAACCTGCGAAACTGCTGACAAATCAGTTTGGAAGGGACAGACTGCATAATCCACCACTACCTTGAGGAATTAATTTAACCGCTCCACTTCCAGTTTAGTTGTGTCGTTGGTTAGAGAGAAATCAGTGTTGCGTTGGTTTCTTGATATGAGCAAGACCCGAACCTCATACTCAACATAAAATTAACCAAAATAAATGTTCGTTGTTTTCAGTACCTTTGTAGTTTCTCATATAAGCGCGGTTTGAACACAGAGTCTTCCCTACAGAATTCACGTCCTTTTTTTTATCTGATCCAGTTAAAAATTCAGCATGGGAAAGGTCAGGCAGCGGCAGACCGCGTTGGCACAATATTGCGCGGCGTGCGCTTCAGCCCGCCTCGGCTGTTTGCTCAGCCGCTCGCGTCTCGCTTGCTGGCCGAAATTAAGCTGCAGCCGGCCAGCGTGGCGGCCGGGCAACCACCAACCAGCCGCGCGCCTCTCCCAGGGCTAAGCTAATCAAAGGGGAGCGTATTTTCTCTTCAAACAGAACGCCCCGGCCTGCCTGCCACGTCCACTCTTTCTGTAACATTCATACACCTGCCTCGCGTTAAATACACCGCACCTATGCCTCGTTCCCTCTATGAATTACATTTAAAAGAATACTCAGGACCCACACTATTGAGAGGTAATTACAGTAACATGGCCGTTAATACAGGCACTTTGACTGATATTCCGCTATTTTTCGGGTCAATTCGTTATCACTTATAGGGCATAGCCAAAAATATGGAAACACAAACGACACATTTGCCATGCCTAAAACGGTGTAGGAAAAACTTTGGCGTTCAAATCAGCTTCACGTCGTCTCGGAATGGATAAATATAGGGCCTGTACGGCTTTGAAGGAAACCTTATACCACTCTTCGTGCAAATTAGCGGCAGTTTCCTGTAACAACGATGCAAATTGTCTCCATAGCACACTACGAAAGCTCCTTGACACTGGGACACGGTGACTGGAATGGTCAGGGGAGATGCACCAATTCATCCTCGTGCTCACAAAACCGGCCATGAATTATAAGAGGTGTGTGAACAGAGGCCCTCTCGTCTTGGAACACAATATCACCATTGGGGAACAAATATTGTACCATGGGGTGGACCTTATAGCGCATCTAGCCTTAGTTAGGTGGATTTATAAGGTAAGAAAGGAGGAGGTTCCTCACAGAATCGGATAGGAGAGGAATATATGGAAAACGCTGATAAGAAGAAGGAGCAGGATGACAGGACATGTTTTAAGACACCAGGGAATAATTTCTATGGTAGCAGAGGGAACGGCAGAGGGTAAAAACTATAGAGGAAGACAGAGATTGGAATACAACCAGAAAGTAATTGGGAACGTAGGTTCAAGCTTTATTCTGAGATGATGAGACTAGTAGCAGCACAGAAGAGGAATTCTTGGCGGGTCGCATCAAACCGATGATTAAAGAAAAAAAAGGAAAGAAAAGAAAAAAAGAAAGGCATACAATACCACCTAAATCCTGGCCAAATGTAAACATGGTTTTTTATGTAAATTGTATAGTTAATACTTGTGGATGTTTATAGAATTGTCTTGTCATTGGGCGCAATTTTTCAGTAAATATAATTTTACATTCATTAATGGATATATTTTCAAACTTCGATCTTACACTATGAAAATTAGTTGACAGAGAATAGCAAATACTCCGAAAACAATTTTAAATTAATTTTGATATTTTTATCTTTCAATTTTAAACGAAGGTAAAACATATGTTCCTATTTATGTTTTTATTTATTACACTATTGATATGCAATTAATATTACAACATGACAGTAAGTTTACAAATTCTATATTTACAATTTTTGCAACTTTTGTCATTTGATATTAGTACTAAAAATCTTTATATAATACATATTTTCGGAAAATACTATGTAACTTAAACTTGTTACATAACCTAAAAAAGGGAAGTCTTCTGAACCATATTTTTATTTACAATTTGTTCTGGATTGTTCTAGAAAACTTACATGTCTTATGTTTTGGGTCGACGACAATTGCGTCATTCTGTTTTTCACATGATTTTCCAGCTAGGAAAGTTCTTTGGAAGTCGACACAGAAACGAAAATAGCTTGGAACTGTATATTCTGATGTTTGATGTTTTGATAATGTGTTAAATATTATGTAAACAAACAATGATTTATCGCTGAAGAATTGAGTCTACCTGAGTCATTCAAGAACCTTGGACATATATATAATATTACGCAACGCATTATCGCCTTTGGACACTAATGCCACTTTGAAATGCTAAGTAAATATTTTACTTTTGTTTGATGTTACTTCTCTTTGATCTAGGAATGCACTGCTGTAAAACAATTTTAGTTCTGAAGCAACGTTTATCAAATTCAAGTTTTAAAGGATACACGAGATGCGACAATAAAGTGATGAGAGTGATTTTCTTTGTAAGATGTGGCAACCCTGCAGGCTTGCGTAGGCACAATATCTTTGACCTTGGTCTATAAGCTGCTTCTAGTCCTAGCGACACATCGATGCAACTGCTCAGTTGTGCATTGTGCTGTAATAAGTTAACATGTGTTTGTGTCTCTCGACCCGGAAATAGAACCGCATAATATTGCGCAACGGTATGTCATTTCTTTTTTCGTTAAATTGGGTGAAAACGTGACGACAACTTACGTTAAGCTCCAGAAGGCTTTTATAGAGGAGGTTACGTCAAGAGCTCAAGTTTTTCGTTGGCATAAAATGTTTAGTGAAGGCAGAACGAATGTTGAAGATGAAGACCGCAGTGGACGACCATCAACCCCACGGACGGATGTCAACTTGGCCAGGGTGCGTGAACTCGTACGATCTGACCGAAGATTATCCGTGAAAACGATTGCAGAAGAACTGAAAATCAACCGAGAAACGGTTCGTCTAATAATAACTGAAGATCTTGGTATGAGCGAAGATTTGTGCGGAAATAGTCCCCAAAAATCTCACATCACAACAGCGAGAAACACGGAAAAATGTGGCAGCCGATCTGTTCGAGCAAACGGAAATCAATCCAGAATTGTTGAGCCATGTTATCACTGGTGATGAAAGTTGGTTTTTTTCAGTACGATCCAGAGACAAAACGCCAAAGTTTGCAATGGTGCTCAAAGGGATCACCCAGACCAGAAAAAGCTCGCATGTCAAAATCAAAAGTGAAATGCATGCTTGTGAGCTTCTTTGATTCCAAGGGAATTGTTCATAAAGAGTGGGTGCCTCCTGGACAAACAGTTAACCAATATTACTACAAAGAAATTTTTGAAAGACTTCGTAAATGAGTTCTTCGTGTCCGTGCCAACACTATAATGCGCCATACCACACTGCTCTGTCAGTAAAGCAATTTTTAAGCTCGAAACAAATTTCAGTACTACCATAGCCACCTTATTCATCAGATATCGCTCTGTGCGACTTTTTTCTGTTTCCAAGATTCAAAAGGGCAGTCAAGGGACACCATTTTCAAGCAACACAAGATGTCCAAAAAGCTGTGACGATAGTCTTGGAGGATATTACCAAGATGAGTTCCAGAAATGTTACCATCAATGGCAGAAGCGCTGGAAAAAGTGTGTGCTATCAAAAGGGAACTACTTTGAAGCAGACAACACTAGACTTGACTAAAACGGTAAGCAACATTTTTTTCACATCAGTCTCATTACTTTATTGTCGCACCTCGAATAATAGAAAGAGAAGTGCGTCATAACCTGATAAGCCAAAATAAATCCTTGGTAGTGATGCAACACTGCAGAGTAATCACTGTGCCCATCGAAAACCACGATATTGTTTCCCGAATTACCATCGAAACGCCGCCATGTTTCACCCTTGGCAGTAGGTAGTGTGCATTCGTAGGCTTGGACAGAAATTGTAAACAGTGTGAAACAAGACTTTCTTCAGTTGCTCCACAGTCCAGGTTTTGTGGCTTTGGCACCACGTTTTCCTGGAATTTGCGTCACTCATGTGTGGTTTTGGAATCGCATCTCGCCCAGCAGTTCCAAGGTTATGCAGTTCACTTTGTATTGCTTTAATGCTGGCAGAATTCACGAATGTGACGTTCAGTCCTGCAACGACTTTTGCAGTTGTCGTCCTCTTATTCCTCGTCATACTTCTCTTCAACGATCCATCTGTCACGGTAACTCATAACATACTTTCCTCCGCGTTGTGACTTACAGTAGCAGATATTGTTTTCCTCCTTTCCGTGTATGCGGTATAAATCTTCGATACGGTGCCTCTTGAAACACCAAACACTTCGGCTAGCTTGGTTACGGAAGCACTTACCATACGAGAACAAACATTTAGCCCAAGTTCGAATTTACTTAGCACTGACATAACGCACTCACAACTAGACGGAACACTGTTCCGACGACTGGCACTTGCAACAAACTGAGGGCATTGCAAAAGTGCATTTCTTGGTCAATTACAACAGTGCCCTTTACAGTGTTGTTTAGCATCTGTATTTATGTCTAACCATTCATTTCTCGCAGTGTTTCGATGTTTATGTCCATATCCCGTACGCGTTACTCACATGTTGTTCAGTAGATAAAGTAGACCTCTACAAATTACAGGCGCTCTCACAACTGCAAATAAAAGTATTTTATAAAATCGTAGACTCTTAATCAAGGATCCGGAAATGTAGACTAGAAAGGATTGGGATAAGTGCCAATACTAGGCAATTACTGTATTTCTTCCATAGTTATCTACGCACTGAGACCAAGTTTTCAGATCACCAGAAAACGTTATGGACGGACGAAATTGCAGTTTGTGAAATGAATAGCCAAGGCTTCAGATCATCAGAAAACGTTAAGGATGGATGAAATGGAATGTGGACCACAAGAGAAACCTTACACGAGTGCGGAAAAAAAGGAGCAGTACGAAATGGCAAAAAAACGCCAAGAAACCATGTTAGCGTCAGTTTTTAGTTATGCTTTTTGACCACTCCTCAACTGAGAAAAAATTCTAACGCGTTTCTACTGTGTCATTCGTAGCTTTCACTTTCATTTGCCGTTGGAGACGTCTTCAAAACAGTGTTTCAATGGCTAAAGAGAATCCAGGAAGAACGGATTGATTTTCTCGGTAAACTGTTAGTAAGGTGTTGATTACGTATTTAAAGTGAAGTGTCGCTTAATGGAACTTTATACTTAGCACCTGGACTTTTGTTTGCTTAATGACAACTATGCAGGCCAGCTCAAAAACAGGATGACTGACTTTATACGTTTGTCTTGTCGCTAACAGCACCCCTGACCCCATAGCGTACAAGTTTCTTATGTCTGAGCACAGCTTCTTCGCCCCAGTTAGTGATTTTGCTCCAATATAGAAAAGTGTGAAACACCTTGACCCCAGAAGCTTTTAGGTGTGGCAGGACAAAGATTCTTACTCTTTGTCAATTCCTCAAGAAGACAGACTGACATCTCGAAGGTTGCTGTTGGCCAGTATCCATCGCTGCGAATCGCAGAAGAAAATCTTGTTGTTTAATGCAAGAAAAGTTGTAGTGACCTCCTTTACTGGGAGAAGCAGTTGATTCTAAAATGAGGAATCACTGGATATTACGTGAGGTCAGTAGAATTTACGAGCTCGCTTTCTATAACATCAATGACTGAAACAAATAAAAAAGTAAAATCGTGTTATTCGCACTTTTTAGTGAAATAATAAGAGGAATTTTATAGCAGAATTGTAAGTGTATAACAACTTCTTTGAGGCCTGAATTTAGATGGCACTGGATAACTCAAAATGGATCTAGATCTTTCCCGACTTCGAATAATTATAAAAAAATTCGTTTGATCGAGTTTTCTCAAAATTATCGTTACACCTGAAAATGTTAAAGAAACAAAACATTAAGAATTTATTTACATGTTTACAAATTATTCTTACGACTAGATCGGTTTTTTGAGATCCTGGAAAACAATGTTTTCGGCACTTATATCAATTACCTTTAACACTGAACAAATATCTGTAAGTACGACTTTGGGTTTGCTTAGTCTTTCTAAGGTGCAGATAGGAAGTTAAGTAAAGTTTATGCGTTGAAACTCGGCAAAAAAGATTTTTAGTATTAACAACTCCGCCCAATCTGAGCTTTACGTTCAATAATTGTGTACAATTACGGGCCCAACCAAAGAATTCTAGAGACACAGTCCTACGCACAGCGGCACATTGAACGCGACGTCTCTAACTGTTGATCGTTTGTTATTCTAACCTTCAGTTCGCGAGTGTGTTTTGTTGCAAGTGTGTGCCACTTGCAAGTGTTATATGCATATAGTATACGCCTGTAGGTCTTGTTGGAAGTATCGGATACAAGTGCTGTATTCCCTATATTAGGGGCATTATAAATCCCAAGAAGAAATGAGAGTGCACCTGCTCCGAGTTCCCAAATGCGAGAAGCTGAGAAATCACTGGCTTGCTACTATACTCAAAAACGATTTTGTGCCTACACATCATTCAAGCATAAGTAAATGATGATGAATGTGTCACGCGTTATTTGTTTCCACTGCACCACATTTGTCAGTTGACTTTAAGAGCAGTTATGTATAAAGTGCCAAGATCATTTGTTTTGTAATTCAGCACCACAGATCACAAGATTAGTACAAAGCTGCCAGTAGAATGTTTGTTACTGACGTAATTGTTCTGACAAAGGATAGTAATATTGGTTGTTGCTCTGCTGCTACATATTTGTAGCAGACATTTCCAACTGGAAAGTATTGTTTTGGTGCAAGCTAACTTAGTTTGACGAAAAAACAAGGCGGGTTTTAACTGTAAATCTAGAATGACCGAGGATAAAAGTAGGACGCGTTCTATCGGTATTTCCTGGTTGTACATCCTACTTGTTACCGCAGCTGGCATTTCGGGAATCGCCTGACGAAAAGTGAATACGTCTGGAAGCAGCACAGCTTCAGCAGATCATGAATGAGAGTGAAAATAATATTTCAAGTATATATTTGTTAATAGTAGGCATAACATCAATTTTTCTTCATTCTGGTCCGTCATCAGCAAATTAAAGAGTGTAATTTTTGTTAGCATAGAGACACAAGGATCTGCATCTAGATCTACATCTACACGGATACTCTGCAAATCACATTTAAGTGCCTGGAAGAGGGTTCATCGAACCACCTTCACAATTCTCTATTATTCCAATCTCGTATAGCGCGTGGAAAGAACGAACATCTATATCTTTCCGTACGATTTCCCTTATTTTATCGTAGTGATCGTTTCTCCCTGTGTAGGTCGGTGTCAACAAAATATTTTCGCATTCGGAGGAGAAAGTTGGTGACTGGAATTTCGTGAGAAGATTCCGTTGCAACGAAAAACGCCTTTCTTCTGACGATGTCCAGCCCAAATCCTGTATCATCTCTGTGACACACTCTCTCCCATATTTCGTGATAATACAAAAAGGGGTGCCCTTCTTTGAACTTTTTCGATGTACTCCGTCAGTCCTATCTGGTAAAGATCCCACACCGTGCAGCAGCATTCCAAAAGAGGACGGGCAAGCGTAGTGCAGGCAATCTCCTTAGTAGATCTGTTACATTTTCTAAGTGTCCTGCCAATAAAACGCAGTCTTTGGTTAGCCTTCCCCACAACATTTTCTGTGTGCTCCTTCCAATTTAAGTTGTTCGTACCTTATTTGCGTCTTTCTCTAGTTATTAATGGAAAGTTTTAATGAAAGGTATTCCACAAAGTTAAGAATGTGCATAATTCTATTTCAGTGAAGTTTGTATTTTAACTATGTGCGCAACTTCTTACAGTTGTCACCGTGCCCAGCAATAAACAGTGTGTCAAGTTTTCTAAATAACTTATTCATCAATATCTACGGTGTGTGCTCATAGCTGACTGTGATGACATTGGTTTTTATATGGTGTGCCTACATTAAGTAATCCTGTTCTAGTATTAGTTTCTTATCTGAGAGAGGTTAAAGAAATTGTGTAGTTATTTCTTCATCCTGATTTATTGGATACTGATGAGAAACTAAACTTTACGCATGATGTTGGATGTACGTTGAGGGATCCCTAACAACATGTTAATTATGTTCTGATATAAGAAATAGCTATGTCTCTTCAGTGAGACAAACATCTCAATAACTTGTACTGTATTGATTTGTGTGCTTTGTATCTGCCTGACTTTTTTTAATGGTTTACTGATTCATATTAACATATACCTTTTCTGTGCTGAAGAATAAATTATCGTTCACTCTGTGGCTCGAAATTGTTTAGTACTCCTTATCATTTTGAGTTTTCCGGATTTTAATTTCAATGAGCAAAAGGATCATTTTGCACAATTATACAGATATCTACAGAATCATTTACATCATTTATACAAATACGAAATAATTTGATGTAAATATCTACATAATCATTTTGGTCATATTTACGTATATAGCTATTTCCGAAATAATTTTGACCTTTAATTACTTCTGAAACTTCTTTTAATGAATTCAGTGTTTCACAGATTAAGCAATACTGAAAGAAGAATTGCGAAGTAAGTGCCTTATAATGAAATTAATAGCAATCTCTCACAGAATTTTCAATCGAGAATATAAAAGACACACAAATTTTCCTACAGACATGTACAATCATGGAAATAAATTATCTTTCTCGTGTTTTTCGTTTTAATGAGCACTGTCTCAGGGGATGCTCCATTCTCTCGAATGATGTGGGTTCCACGTGCAGTCAGCACATTTTGAAGGATAAGTGGAGAAGAGAATTTACTGAAATAAATTCTTATTTTCTGTAGGAAAAGGGAAACGTTGCGTGTGGTGTCACCGCCAGACACCACACTTGCTAGGTGGTAGATTAAATCGGCCGCGGTCCATTTAGTACATGTCGGACCCGCGTGTCGCCACTGTGTGATCGCAGACCTAGCGCCACCACAAGGCAGGTCTCGATATACGAACGAGCACTCGCCCCAGTTGTACGGACGACCTAGCTAGCGACTAGATGTACGAAGCCTTTCTCTCTCATTAGCCGAGAGACAGAATAGCCTTCAGCTAAGTTAATGGCTACGAACTAGCAAGGCGCCATTAGCCTTACAGTGATCGTAATTAAAGTCTCCTGTGTATCGTCAAGAGCGATGTACCACAATGATTGATTAAAGATAAGTATTAATCCAGCTACGTACTTTTCTTCATAGCATTAATTACGTAGCCTGTTCCAGTACTTCACGCCCGTCTGCGTTAGTCTAGCGTGCATTTTCAGCCATCTCGATCTACAAGGTGTTGGCCCAGCTGCTGACACATCATTGCGTATGACAGATTTTTTACTGCAAGAAAAGGTAAACCCCAAAGCGAAAGAGAGAGAGAGAGAGAACGAATTTATAAATAGTTTGTCAAAACGATTTTACATGCTCATAATCATAGAGTAGTTCTGTTCCATTGTTTAACGCATTGACATAAATTTCCGTAATTTAATTACAAGGTTATGCAGGAGAAGAAAGTACGAAAATCCCGATGCAGCCACAAATCAGAAAATCTTAAATTCCATGCAGCTGCAGTGAGCATCACAACGCATTTCAGATGCAGACTTGGTTATCAATGGTGACCTCAACAGTATGCACGTAGGCAGGTAGATTTGCTCCAACACGCTGTCATGCCGCATATTTATTTCCGAATATATATGTACGAGGGTCGTTCAATAAGTATTGCCCCACATTTTTTTCGCAGAACATATTTATTGTGAAGAGTCAGAATGTGGTGACAATATACATCAGCATGTATTGTTCACGTCCTATATTTCTACGTAGTCATCACGTTCTATGGCCATACGGCAACGTCGTAGAAGAGCATGTATTCCCTGCTGGTAAAAGCTCTTGTCCTGTAAGCCTGTAAGCGTAGCCATGTTTTCACTGCATGACTGACACTCTCGTCATCGTCAAAGTGTGTTTCCCGTAGAGAACATTTAAGCGGCCCAAATAGATGGAAGTCCGAGGGTGCCAGGTCTGGACTATAGGGTGGATGAGGCAATGATGTCCAACCCAATTTGGCGATGTGTTCCCGGGTTCTCAGGCATGTGTGTCGGTGTGCATTATCGTGTTCGATCAAGATTTCTGCTGGCTTCTTGTCCGCCATCACAATCTCAGAAGCCTGTCCCATTACTTTTCCGGCAGATGAGGTTGTATTGAATTTCGTCTTTTGTGGTAAGTCAGGACGATGCCACTCCATGGACTGCCGTTTTGCTTCCGGCGCAAAGTGGTGCACCCAGCTTTCGTCTCCCGTAACGATCTGTGCAGAAAGGTCTCTTCATCAGTCTCAAAACGCTCCAACAATTGAGATGAAATGGCCTTTCTTTGAATCTTGTGTTCCGCTGTGAGCATTCGTGGAACCCTTCATGAGCACCTCTTTGAATATCCGAGAGTCTCGATATTCCAGACGTGCTTCCAATGCTGACCGAAACTGTAGAAACAAGTGTCGAGTTGTGATGCGCCGGTCGGCACGAATAACAGCATCCGCATGATTCAGCACGACTGGAACAGTAGCTGTGACAGGACGTCCTGAGCGTGGCTGATCAGGGAACTCTGTTTCTGCATTTCCTGAGGTTGTAACTTTCTTTACCCATCGCCCAACTGTACTCCTATCAACTGCAGCGCCGCCATACACCGCACACAAGCACTTATGGATGTTCACCACGGTTTCTTTTTCTGCACACAAGAATTCAATAACAGCACGCTGCTTGTAATGTAAGTCGTATGTAGACGCCATTTTGACGCTGTACTATGGCTGTGCCATCTGCCAGAAAGATTCGAAACTTCACCGGCGCACAGGAAAAACATCAAATGTGAAGCGCCAACAAGGGCGTTTCTCTAGGTACATAATTGCTTTTTTTAAAAAAAAATATGGGGCATTGCTCATTGAAAGACTCTCGTATATGTATCAGTACTATGCATTCACGATATTAAAATATCTACAGTTGCAACAATAAGAGCACTACGAGGAGGTGTGATCAAAAAATACAGTGAATGATATTATTAGAAACAAAGAGATAAGCTTACATGGAATCTGATTTAATCTCCTTCAGAGTATTGTCCTTGGCCAGCAATGCACTTATCCCTACGTTGAATCAATGACTGCAAGCATTTTTGGAAGACTTCTTTTGGAAGGGCTATTTGCTGTTCTGTCGTGTCCTCCCAGTATCAGGAATGGTGTCAAAACGGATTTAATTTTTGGGAAGATCAGGAAGTAGCATGATGCTAAATCTTGTGAGCAAGGCTGATGTGGACAGATATTAAGACTTTTTCCGGCCAAAAACTCGCGAATCAAAACCGAGGTGTTTGCACAAAGAGTAGTCATGATGAAGTAGGAAGCAATCACCCTCGTTTTAGGGTCCCTTTATTCGCAAATATTGCAGTACACCCTTGTAAAATTCGACGTTTACAGTTGCGCTCCTTGGAACATACACTGTTCGCACTATGTCCTCAGTATCGAAAAAAACAATGAGCTTGAATTTGGTACTCGATTTTCACTGACATGCATTTTTAGGGCGAAGAGATTCATTTCCATTAAAACGTCTGAATTTTCATCTCAGGGCGTACCCCTAAACCCAACTTCCGTCTCCAGTACAGTTTTGGACGTGAAGTCCAGATCTCAATAAAGACGATCCTTCAACTCCGTGGAAAGTGGCACGCGATTTTCTTTCTGTTAATCACTCAAAAAATTACTTTGCGGAAGCAGATACGCACCGGATGAACCGAATGCTGGATCTAGCCCCAAACAACATTCTCCGACGTACTACTCGCTAGATCCAGATAGAACAATGTTCCCAGACGTAACATTGGCAGACCCGCCTTTCGAGCAACACCTCAAATCATACGTGGGTGAACCCATACAGAACGTTATCCAAGAATTAATGTGCGCAAAGATTCGCCCTGGAATTTGTGCAGGCTGATCTGGACCGTAGGTATCGGACCAAGTCTTGAGTAATATTCCTCGCCTTCCAGCCTGCTGGGTCCAGCCTGAACAATATTATCAGATGCTTCGCTGGCGGATCCACTTTTCGCACGATACCTCGGATCATACGTGGATGGACCGGTACAGAACATATCCAAGAATCTTTTTGTGTAGATGGACGCACTCAGCCGTTATCCCTGCTACTGGAACAGATGGATTCGGCCTGGACGTACCGCACGCTGGATCTACGCCTAATAATACTCGTAATATACCCAAGCGTTATGCGTTTTGGATCGAGCTTTAGTAACATCCATCACCTAAGACGCCTCCACCGCCGGTGTCAGCGCCGCCGTCCCCGCCGCCGCTTATGACGATACCCCTGGTGTCGGTGGAGGGATGGAGTGGGAAGCCTATCCGTGAAATAGCATACTGTGTGTTTACAACCGAGTAACGTCAACACACTACCTCCAACAGCAATCCTTTGTTTTAGCGTTAGTGTTGCCATTTGGAGGAATTAGTATACCTGTATACCCTGGCTGGGTTGGGGCTCTGTATCAAAGTTGGATGACGTAAAAAAATAGTCAGCTACACATGGTTTGTAGGGAATAAGAGTATATTTATATTTGTACATTTATATATGAAATAAAGGATAAATACTTAAAAATGTGGACAATGTTAAAAAAATTAGGTAGAAAATCATGTATCTGCTCACATAGGATATCTTCATTTATACTTAAGAGTGCAGTCGAGATGTGACATAAACATTTGATTGGGAGGAGAACTCGTGGACGCTTCCCTAGAAAGCTATGAGTATGAGTGATCTATTAAAAACACTGCATCGTCTTCCTCCAAACTGATACGGCGTCACAGATATACACTATGTGATCAAAAGTATCCCGACACCTGGATGAAAATGACTTGCAAGTTCGTGGCGCCCTCCATCTGCAGCCCATTCTTCACGGAGTGTTGCGCTGAGGACAGGTGTCGGTGTCGGTCGGTGAGGCCTGGCACGAAGTCGGCATTCCAAAACATCCCAGAGGAATTCTGCAAGATTCAGGTCAGGACTCCGGTCAGGCCAGCCCATTACAGGGATGTTACTGTCATGTAACCACTCCGCCACAGACCGTGCTTTATGAATAGGTGCTCGATCGTGTTGAAAGATGCAATCGCCATCCCCAAATTTCTCTTCAACAGTGGGAAGCAAGAAGGTGCTTAAAACATCAATGTAGGCCTGTACTGTGATAGTGCCACGCAAAACAACAAGGGGTGCAACCCCCATCTAGAAAAACACGACCACACCATGACACTACCGCCTCCGAATTTTACTGTTGGCACTACACACGCTGGCAGATGTTCACCTGGCATTCGACATACCCACACCCTGCCATCTGATCGCCACATTGTGTACTGTGATTCGTCACTCCACACAACGTTTTTCCACTGTTCAATCGTCCAATGTATGCGCTCTTTACACCAAGCGAGGCGTCGTTTGGTATTCATCGGCGTGATGTGTGGCTTATGAGCTGCCGCTCGACGATGAAATCCATGTTTTCTCACCACCCGCCTGTCATAGTACTTGAAGTCGATCCTGATGCAGTTTGGAGTTTCTGTGTGATGGTCTGGATAGATGTCTGCCTATTACACATCACGATCCTCTTCAACTGTCGGCAGTCTCTGTCAGTCAACAGACGAGGTCGGCCTGTATGCTTTTGTGCTGCACATGTCCCTTCACGTTTCCATTTCACTATCACATCGGAAACAGTGGACCTAGGGATGTTTAGGAGTGTTGAAATCTCACGTACAGATGTATGATACTAGTGACACCCAATCACCTGACCACGTTCTAAGTCTGTGAGTTCCGCGGAGCGTCCCGTTCTGCTCTCTCACGATGTCCAATGACTACTGAGGTCGCTGATATGGAGTGGCTGGCAGTAGGTGGCATCACAGTGCAGCTAAGATGAACACGTATGTTTTTGGGGGCATCCGGATACTTTCGAGCGCATATTGTACTTATGCACATGAGGTAATCGGTCGAGAGAATCTGTAAGAGCAGCTATAAGAGAGGTACTGACAGCGCATTTGCTCTAATAGTGGAACGATGGCGTATTCATGAAAGTCACATGATGAAACTGACATACTCGCGCTATTTCTCTCTCTCTCTCTCTCTCTCTCTCTCTCTCTCTCTGTGTGTGTGTGTGTGTGTGTGTGTGTGTGTGTGTGTGTGCATTTAACCATTTTCGAATTGTTCTGTCTGATGGTATTAGTTGTGTGAGTTTCATTGCTTTCGACGCATATATAATGGAGGGTTATGGAGGAGAATTAACGATCAGTGAAGGGTGACAAAGTGCGGGGGGGGGGGGGGGGGGGGGCTCCTCAGATGTTGGTCAGTGTCGGTTGCGGGCTTACCAGTGGCTGCGATGTTCTGTAGGAGTCTTCTGTTAGGCGTTTTACCGTCATACGTAATATAATTTAAATAAACAATTACTCTCTTGCTATAAAGTGAACTGCGTGTCCTTAAAGTGAATTTCCTCCATTAATATGCCGTTACAAGTACAGAAAATAAAGTCACATCTAGCTTACCCGGTGGCCCTGGAGTATGTACGTGGAGAATGCAATTATTACTGCATTTAAAAGCTGTGACCAAAAGGGTTTTAAAACTTTACCCGGATGTTTTATATGAACCATCTACTAACAGTGTTTGATGTATGTGAAATATTACCTATCCCTCTATATTTTTTATTAATTATCTTGGAAATCGATTAATCCAAATCGTGCAGCTGATGTGTGCTCGTATAAAAGAAAATGTATTCCGAGCCGTTTACTACTACTACTACTACACATGGTCCATAACCACTGGGCTGAGAAACTAAGTCTAGATTATGGGTATAATTTGATCGAAATACACGTCTTAGTTCTACTTAAAAAGATGTCAAAGTCATCAGTTTATTACAGGATCGTAGGGTAGCTCTATAATGTTCTTCCACACAGTTGTCGAGCTTGGGAGCTACATCTCTTATTTTTATAAACATCTTGGTTGATATTTCAGTAAAGATACATCACTAAATATGCATGTTGATCGTTGTTGCTGGCCCCCACCTCACCCCACGGCACACACGATATAGTGTGAGTTCTGTCACATTTAGAAGATCATGTGACTGGGAGTGTGGCCATCATGGCTTCTTGCTGCTACACTGGATAATCATCGTTAGTAAAAAACATTTGTTGTTGGCGGTTATACTGACATGCTGTGAAGCAATCCAGTGCTTGTCCCACACTTTTACGAATACTAACAGAGGCTGATAATGCGATACATGCTCTGCAATGTGCTGCCATGCTGGCCACGAGTTTGCTAAGAAATTCCCATGATAAAGTATTCCATTGCTGCACCAGCGCTGTTGACAACTGATGGATAGTGTGTGGTGCACGTAGACGTGCTACAGTACTTCTCTCCAACTCATACTACAGGTGCTCTATGGGATGAAAGTCGGGGGGAAGGGGAGGGGGGGGGGGCAATCAGTTCCATTCCTCTAATATCATCTCTTTCCAAGCATAACACATGGACCACCAAATCTATCATGTTCGATAATCTTGCTGGGTGTATTATGTGTTCCCCATCTCGGCATATGAAGCTGCGCTCAGAATCACTACTCACACTGAATCTACTCTCGCCCGAGAAGAGCACGCAACTACTCTCCTCGTTGGTCCAGTTCCTATGCTCTTGAACCTACCGGAAGCGATACCTTCAATGTATGGTAGTCAAAGGAGTACAACATATTAGTGAGCGGGCAAAGAGACCACCCCCACTATGCAGTCGCCCTACCATTGTGCAACACTGCTGTGGTTGACAGTGGTCGACCATCTCACCTCCTTTGGGCAGGAGTGTCTGTGGCTCGAAACACTCTACATCCGCGTGAGACAGTGCTGTGAACAATACCAAACTCCTGAGCTACACTTGTGTCACTTCGTCCTCCTCCCAATTTCCGTTCAAATGGATCTGAGCACTATGGGACTTAACATCTGAGGTCATCAGTCCCCTAGACTTAGAACTACTTAAACCTTACTAACCTATCCATGCCCGAGGCAGGATACGAACCTGCGACTGTAGCAGCAGCGCGGTTCCGGATTGAAGCGCCTAGAACAGCTCGGTCACAGCGGCCGGCCTAGTTTCCGTATGGCTCTTCCCCCTGTGGAGTCTTCCAAATATTGTCTTGGATCACGGTAATGGAAAACACCAGCAAAGTGCACCATAACCCCTCGCTAATGAACGCATACTGTGTTTTCCCATTCCTTCAACTGCCTCGTGTCGTAGATCCAGCTTCATTTGGCGCTATATTCACACTGACTCACATATGACGTTCTGCTTTTCATGCACGGTTGAAAGACCATTGGCAACGTGCCCTCCCACACTTTCATTCAATTCCACCAAGAGGTTAACACATGATCCAGTCCCAAGAGTGTGACCACCTCTACGATCGACGTCAACATGCAATAACCACTCGCGCATAGCGTTTTTAACTGGATGTATACATATTGTGGAAGACTGTTGTTGTAATGATAGAATGCAGTACCTTCAACCACTACTTTAAAAAAATACAATCGCACCTATAATAGTTTATTTAAAAAGAAACTGCTGTATGCCTATAATTTTAACGTGTAAATCGATTACACAAATCAGGCATACTGTTAGGCGAGCTAATGGTGGAATTCAGAATTAGTCTGCCAAATGATTGAAAATCATTTCATCTGATTCGTTACACCCTATAGATTCAATACTGGGAGACTAGCTTTCTTATGCTCTCACAGCTATTTCTGACACGAACATCGTCTTTCCAGATGTGTCACTGTTCCACTATGCTAATGTCAGTATGGTGGTAGCTATGACTGGTCTCTGAATCAATGATTATTTATCACGTACATAACATGTTTAGGATTACTGTGGTATGTTACGACAAAATACGAAATTTAATCAATAGTCTGTGACCCTTGCCAGGTTGGTTTAATGGGTGATAATCTAGTTCTTACATACATATAAATCCGAAGAAATATTAGACGTACGAGACGTCATCCGCATAGTAAGGTGATACAGCGATAAAAGATTTACTGCTACGAAGGTGGTCAGCAACCTTATAAAACAAGTTGGTTTATAATAGCTCTTTTTTCTCCTTCGTAGGAAACCGCGTGAGCCTGTCTTGTAATACGTTAGATGGTAATTTAACACTACATATATTGTCAGAACGTATTTTTAATGATCCACATCATGATAACAAATATGACCCAAGTTAAGACATATTTGTCGCATTTTTTTTTCCTAGTACAATAGACTTGTTAAAGTTACGCAGGTAGACTCTGCTACCGGTCTTCTCAGAAGTATAGGCTCCGATATTACGTGACTTATGCTTAGTCATCGATGACATCGTGTTGTCAGAGCTCTTAAGATATGTGTGAGGCTGACTCCTTCTGAATCTTAACGTCCAACATCTGCTGATGTTGTTGTAGCCAGTACAAGTATTGATCGTTTTTGCTACTAAATAATGGTTTTTTTTGTTAATTAGACTGTGCGCCACTCACAGACGTGCAATATAAATTAATTTTAGAATGGTTTCATTCTGACAGTCTCTGCTGTCTGCTTCGCATTCGACGGGCGATAAACGGGGCGGTAAACCGGCTTCTGGAGATTGCCGGCAGCATTTGGACGATCCTTGGCTTTTTCTTTCTTTTTTGGGTCATCAGTCTTCTGACTGGTTTGATGCGGCCCACCACGAGTTCCTCTCCTGTGGCAACCTCTTCATTTCAGGGTAGAACTTGCAACCTACGTCCTCAATTATTTCCTGGAGTAACCCAGTTTCTGTCTTCCTCTACAGTTATTGCACTCTACAGCTCCGTCTAGTACCATAGAAGTCATTCCGCGGTGTTTTCACAGACATCCTATCATCGTGTCCCTTCTCCTTTTCAGTGTTTTCCACATATTCCTTTCCTCCGATTCTGCGCAGAACCTCCTCATTCCTTACCTTATCAGTCCACCTAACTTTCGACATTCGTCGGTAGCACCACATCTCAAATGCTTCGATTCCAGTTTTCCCACAGTCCATGTTTCACTACCACAGAATGCTATGCCCCAAACGTACTTTCTCAGAAATTTCTTCCTCAAATTAATAGTTATGTTTCGTAAAAAATGGTTCAAATGACTCTGGGCACTATGGGACTTAACTTCTTTGGTCATCAGTCCCCTAGAACTTAGAACTACTTAAACCTAACTAACCTAAGGACGTCACACACATCCATGCCCGAGGCAGGATTCGAACCTGCGACCGTAGTGGTAGCGCGGTTCCAGACTGTAGCACCTAGAACCACTCGGCCACTTCCACTGGCCTATGTTTCATACTAGTAGACTTCTCTTGCCCAGACATGCCCTTTTTGCCAGTGTAAGTCTGCTTTTGATGTCCTCCTTGCTCCGTCCATCATTGGTTATTTTACTGCCTAGGTAGTAGAATTCCTTAACTTCATCTACTTCGTGACCATCAATCCTGATGTTAAATTTCCCGCTTTTCTCATTTCTGATACTTCTCATTACTTTTGTCTTTCTTCGATTTATTCTCAATCCATCTTCTGTACTCATTAGATTGCTCATTCAGTTCAGCAGATCATGTAATTCTTCTTCACTCAGGATAGCAATGTCATCAGCAAATCGTATCATTCATATCCTTTCACCTTGAATTTTAATCCCACTCCTGAACTTTTCTTTTGTTTCCATCTTGCTTCTTCGATGTACAGATTGAACAGTAGGGGAGAAAGACTACATCCCTGTCTTACACCCTTTTTAATCCCAGCATTTCGTTACTGGTCATCCACTCATTTTTCCCGCTTGGCTCTTCTACATATTGTATATTACCCGTCTCTCCATATACCTTACCCCTATTTTCCTCAGAATTTAGAACATCTTGCACCACCTTACACTTCGAACGCTTTTTCCAGTTCGACAAATCCTATGCTAGATTTTCTCAACTGTCAAACATTGCGACCCAGGCTGCGCTACAGACAAAAGCAGCTGGAAAAGGATTTTGCACTGTTACTCCTAATCATAGACAGTCAGTTACCCCCCAATTTCGTAGTTTGAGTGAGACGCTGCCAGTGACAGCCTGGAGCCTCTGGGACGTGCGAGAGAGATGCTGAGCAGCGCTGTATTCCCAGGGTTGGCTGTATGTTCGCAGTGGCGGTATCGGCCCGCAGATACGAGCAGCATCTGGTCATAAATATGATGTTGACTGCACTGTTATCAGGTACGCGCAACTCGCATTTCCAGCGGTCATTCTACATTTTTTAATCATTTTGGTAACTGGTCTTTTGGGGGATATGCTAATCGGTACACAATGCTCGATATCTAAGCTCGTTTTTTATAGTATCGTGACCTCTGCGAATCCATGACATTGTGCGCCGGACAAGTTTGTTTTCTGCTGCACTGTGACCATTTCTATGTCTCGTCTTGCGTGTGGTAAAGTCGTATATCATTGTTTCCGCAGCTATTTACGTGTCTTATAGTGACACGACGCTGTAACATTGCAAGATTTTCATGTCTATCAGATCTCGTCCACCGTGGACGTGTTCCTAGGATTGAATTTGGTCGCTAAATTTTTTCACCGATGCTCTAGGCATGGGTCACACTTAAGGGATGGGGAGGGGGGGGGATATGTCTCTTCACCAGCCCTTTTCACGTTTGAGAGATACTCATTATTAATCCACGGATAAGTTTTCGTACTGTTATGCCGGAGCCAAGGTAGCCCCTGAGGGCCGGCAACCCATATTACACCACAAACACCATAGTAAACACCGGCTATTTACATGCAAGATAATGGAAACAGACATTCCGAGCACTACCTCCTGCAGGGGGAGCTCGAGCCACGGCATGCAGGAAGCATCACTATGCCAAAATCTAATTGGCTGGAGACAACTAATTAGGGGGTAGAAACAGCCCTGAAGTCCAGTTCACCCCGCATGCCGACCTCGTGGACTTCGACAGCTGAAGATTACGTCTTCGTATCTGAATTGGACTTTTACTAGTGTGTGTCTGTTACTACGAAACTTTGTGGAAGATTTAGAGGTGAACTTTTCGTTTGCCTCAATTAGGAGACTTTTGCTGGCATCTTTATTGTTACCTTTCTTTTGTTGTTCAGTTATCAACCTTGTAAACGCACATAAATAAAAGTTGTGTTTGTGAAAAATTGCGAATTGTCGGTCACAACACGTACCAAATACATCAGTGAGCTGGCTGTGCAGGGTGTGTCTTTGGGATTCTATGGATCAGTCGAAATTACGTATCATACTTGGATTTACCCGTGGTTAGTATACGAGGCTTATAGGAAAGTCGCTTGTACTTGGAGGGTTTATTTTGTTACAGGGCTTCATTCTAACTGGGAGGCCACCTAGCTGAAAGTGAAGTCACCCACGCTAATTTCAAAGATATGATGGTCGGAGGGAAGAGGAGGGGAATGTGTTTCTGATCGGTCCAGAAAGAAAGTGTAGTGATGTGGGATGTGCTTGGTGCTTAGATTGTTAGCAACGTTTATCCGCAAAGAAGTCCACACATTTCCTCTAGCGATCATGCAGGCATCTGCGGGTTATGACTGGCGGTAGTCCGGAGAGAGAGAGAGAGAGAGAGAGAGAGAGAGAGAGAGAGAGAGAAGGATGGAGGAGCGAAGAGGGGAAGTGCTTGGCACTTAAAATGTTAGCAGCGTTCATATGCAAAAGAAAGTGTAGACAAGTTACGACAGGTGCTCTTTCCCTGGACGATTGAGCGCCATTTGTGATAGCTGCTAGGTCGGAGGATATTACACGTAAATCGTTCAAGTTTCTCTCGCACGCCTGGGATGATGGCCTGGCGTAGTGTTAGGCAGACATGTGGATCTCTTCCGTTCGTGATCTGGAGGCCACGACTGTACGAGGTGTTTCATACCGTATCGACATTATTCCGAGAATACAGGGGAGGAGTTCCTCATAATCTAGATGTGTCCGCACTTGATATTCCCACCTACGACTTGCGATCTGTGTGCCGTTGTTACCACAACCGGGAGATCTTTCGGTCAGAAGTGATAAAGCAGCAACGTTAGGCACCAACCGCAATTTTCTCGGCAATTACTGGGCACTGTGTATGCGACCATCGGCGTTCGCGGCTACACACCAACACGTCGGAGTCTGACGGGTGATCCGCCCTCCAGCAGGCGACATGATTTGTCTGGTGCTGTCGTAGATAATGCTCGTCTCTCGTTAGAAGTGTGCTGCAAATACAGTATCTTTGGTTGTAGGCAACAGAATTTTACGATGACGACACATAATCAAGTCGTGTAGTGTGATATTTCTTGTACGATATATTTGGTTACAAATCGATAGTGCTTATAGAATTATCTGTGCCGTGATCGACATGACTATTCGTACCAACGCCTTCGTTTCTAGCAGTATAACGTCACGCATTAGTAACGGAGATATGACTTAGCAGCAATGCACAAATCAGGACCATTCTGAGAGCATCATGACGTCAACGCGCTTGCGACGCCATGCGACACTGTACTGCGACGTCATGATGTTTCGTCGTGACATAATGCGACTTCATATTGACACATAACTCGTGTAATTGGACAAAATACGTAAAATTGTGGAAAACCGGGTAAAAATACGAAAATTGGTGAAAAATACGTAAAACTGAGGCAAATACGAAAAATAAGTAAAACAGAGCGCTTACATACCAGCCTAGATGAGGTCTCTGCTGGTGCCACACAGTACTAAATTCCTATTAACAAGTAGGGCTAGAGCGACGTAATTCGTTATAAACATATAGAAAATCCGGACAATCTCTCGCTCTGCTCCTGAGCGACTTCAGTTACAGAATAGGAATCTTCTGGAAAATGGGTGAAAAATACGCAAAACTGGGGAAACTATGAAAAAATAAGGAAAAATACTTACAAAGCAGTGTGGGTTTGTTCTCTTCTGGTAATATTGTTATTAACAAATGTAACTCAAGTGACGTGGCTTAACGTAATTGGCTATTAACGAATGGACAGAACCTGTTTCTCTCCCTATGCTGTCCAGCTCCTGAGTAACACCTTCCACACAAGACTCCCAGTTATAAAAGTTGAAGCTGTGGAGGGAGAGCATGATCCCCATTGGTCCATAGGGGAGGGGAGCCGGTTGTCACCATCTTTTATGACATATGACGACATCACCTTGAATATCAGTACCGCAATTGCCTGGGTGATTCGCCTGGGTGACCTCGATCAATTCCCGGTGGTTGCCTGGAGGAGATGGAGTGTAGGAAGCAAGGAGCCCAAGTGGGTAACCTGATACCGGATATGTAACACGACATCAAATCCAATAAGATCGTTATCTCGCTCTGTATGTCCACTACATAATTACTCTTGCTCCATTTCTAACAGCAGTTTATCGTAGATCGCTGATGCAATGAAAGGTATCTAGCGACTGGAAAAAAAAATGCGGGTCATTTTCGTTTGCATGAAGAGTCGTAGTACAGATGCACGTAATTACAGGCCTATACCGTTGACTTTAATCCGTTGTAGAATTCTGGAACATATTTTACGCTCAAGAATTATGACGATTTTGGAGAACGAAAATGTGTCCTGTAAAAATCAACATGGATTTCGCAAAAAGAGTTCTTGCGAAAAATTGTGCACTCTGTTCCTCCATCAGATCTGTTGTGTGCATAGTTCTGCGTAGTCAGCGCGTACACAACTTTCCCACTAGAGCGCGCCCCGCTAAGCACCGCAGCGCAGGCGCAGCGCTCGTCCGTCTCCGCACTACGAGATGGTGCTGTTTTAGAGACGGACCAAATTCTGCTTCCGCCGATCCGCGTATTAATATGTAACGCAGGCAATGAGATTGCTGCTAACGTAGAACCTTTTCTCCTCACGCGTCACATTCGCGCAGTGATACCTGAAAGCGTGAAGTATTGTAACGAGTGTACAGACCTCCAATTAGTCAGTCTGCATTAGTCTGCATTTGTCTGTACCAGTCTATAGTCAAGTTTCAGTCTGCGCCTAATAAGATTATCATATTCCTGTACATAGCCATGAAGAGAAATGTATAGACACTTTGTCAAGTATCAGAGATATGTGAGAATGAGATTAACGTACCAAGACCAAAGGAACTTCAGATTGTCAATTGTAAACAGCATCCAGAATCAAGTTACGTAATATCTATGTTTTTTATTATTTTAATAAATGTGTGTGAAAATTAATCAAGTTCTGTTTAAAGTTGGTCACCGTCAATCTGCTACTCTAAGCGTGCAAGTAGCATTTGTATCGTCTGACCTAACGGCAGAAGATAAACATGCCACGATAAGACCACGAGACATATTGCTGACACTCGCCTAGTTCGTTAGAGCGACAACTCAAATAATCTGATGGTGTGTGTACCGAAGGTCTTACAGTACGCACACCACAAGATCCAAAGCTCTGTAGACACGGCGCTCAAGTTCATTCCGCGTCCCTTGACTACAAGAAGGCATTAGACACAGTCCCCGAGCTTCTCTAGTATCGGAACAGATTAGCAACTGGATTTGAGACTTCCGTGCCAGCAGAACTCAACACGCTACTCTTAACGGAACCATATCGACAGATTTAATTTCCAGAGTATCCTAAGGAAGTGTGATATGAACGTTACTGTTTACAGTATATATAAATGAGCCACTAGAAAGCGTTGGAAGCTCAATAAGGCTGTTCTTAGATGATGCGATTGTCTATAAGAAAGTGGTAACGCCAGAAAACAGTATACATTTGTAGAATGATCTACAAAGGACTGATCCATTGTGCAGGGTCCGGCATTCGACCTTGAACGTTAGTAAATGCAACATATAGCGCATACATAGGGAAAGAAATCCACTACTGAACAACTACACTATCGATGACAAATTGTTGGAAACAGTGTCTACCGTAAAATATCTAGGAGTAACTAACCAGGACGATCTTAAGTGAAATGACTGTATAAAACATTTAGTAGTGAAAGCAGACGCCAGATTGAGATTTACAGGAAGAATATTAAAGAAATGGAACTCATCCACAAAGGGAATGGCTTACAAGGCGCTTGTCTGACCGATTCTTGAGTACTTTTCACCTGTCTGGGAACCTTACCAGGTAATACTGATAGAATAGATAGAGATGAATCAACGAGGAGCAGTTCGTTTCGTCGCGGGATCGTTTACTCGGCGCGAGAGCGTTACACAGACGGTCAATGAACTATGAACTCCATTGGCAGAGAGCCTTTGTGTATCACAGAGAGGTTTCCTATAGAAATTTCTAGAGAGCACTTTCCGGGAAGACTCGGACAACATATTATATCCTCTGGCACACATCTCGTGTAACGACCAGGACGAGAAAATTCGAGAAATTACAGAAAATACATAGGTTGACCGACAATCATACTTCTCACGCGCCCTGGCGAGGGAAACAGCCCAAAATGGAGAGAGTGGGCGGGGGGGGGGGGGGGGGGGGGCGGTGGAAAAAGACGGACCAGTTAGTGGTACCAGAAGTACCCTCCGCCTCCGTTGGATGAGTTAGATGAGTTGCGGAGCAAGATGTACAGGCACTAACTAGATGTAGATGCAGACTCATATTTGACAGTCCTCTGCTTTGCAGTTTTGACACTGGATTGTCTGAATTTGCCATCCAGCAGTGCATAAGGAGTGTTGTGTAACTTAATTCGTGTAGTGCACTCATTTTTAGTGTAGGGCTTGTTTCCTGTTCATATTAATGTTATGGTGCTCCTAATTATTTTTTCAAATATTACTTTGCCTGTAATTTAGCCTGCGTGCATACCTTGTTCTTATTTTCTTATTGTTTCCTTATACATTTCTAGTTTGTAAATAGATTAGAGTTGACGCTCAGTTGTTTGAAAATAAAGCTGCGTTGAGTATTGTGGCCCCACAACACACAGTTACTTCCACTCCTCAGCCTATGGCTGCTGTAAAACCTGGAGCCTCAAACGTAATTCGTATATACAGTAATGTATCCACTACAGTAACATGTAACAAGGATGGGACATGTAATATGCCGTGGTCTTATAGTATGAACCTTCCTGGTGTTTAACTGCAGTAATTTAGAGAAACCATACAAAACCTATATCAGGATGGCCAGGTGAAAATTAGGACCTCCGTCCTCCCGAATATTAAGCCTTTCTGTTTGAATCAGCGCAGCTTCATTAGGTTTATCCGCTGTGCACAATACTATCTTGTTTATCCATTCTTGCAGCTAAATTATTTATTAAGAACAAAACAGGTGCTACCCTGTTCGTTCATTTCTCAACATCTTTCAATGCAAGCACCATACACACATAATTGTATGATGTAGAAAGCTGCTGATACACTGTTCGTTCATTTCTCAACACCGGTCACTGCACACACACACACACACACACACACACACACACACACACACACACACACACACACACTGTCTGCTGACAACGGGACCATGAAGATATGCTTTCCATTATGTGTGCCGCAAGTTCTCATTTGCATGCCTGAAAAACTGGGTCCTTTTGCCTTCGCAATGAGTGAGAGTTTCAGCTCATAAAATGGGTAAAATGTTGGTAACAATCTCAAGTTTCCAGGCATCCGGTTGCAAATAGAATTTAAAATTCTTTAAATAGTTTTCAACGCTAACTAGGGGCGCCTTCTTCAGAAGAAACTGTTACCTTACATGTGCTTAAAAGGAAACTTGAGCGACATCGCTCTAATAAAAACATTAAAACCACAATTAAAACATTTTTCACCTATATACATAACAAGTATAGTCAAAATTTTAAAACAATATATAAATATGCCACTAATGGCACTACAGTGGTATAGGACAAAGCTACGGCCCACTCGCGCGGTCGCTGTTACTCACTCGTGTCTTATACCACTGTAGTTCCCTTAGGGGCATATTTATATATTGTTTTAAAATTTTGACTATTCTTGTTATGTATTCAGGAGGAAAATGTTTTAATTGTAGTTTTAATGTTTTGATGTTTTGATTAGAGCGATGTCGCTCAAATTTCCTTTTAACCACATGTAAGGTAACAGTTCTTCTGAAGAAGGCGCCACTGGTTAGCGTTGAAAACTAGTTAAAGAATTTTAAATTCTATTTGCAACTGGTTGGCTGGAAATTTGACATTGTAATTAATTATGGTTGCTGATCACAGCCATGTTCAAAACATTAAAATGTTGGTATTATCCACTGCAGAGCTTTGGTGGACGATTTTCCAGAAAAAAAATTTGTGCGAAATTCTCTAGTGAAATAACATATGTGTGTTATTTTATGCCAAACCCCCACACTACGTTACATAAGAGATAATAGTATCTCTTTAATATTATGGCCAATTAATTTTACTATTGTATCCCTTTGTGGAAAAATACTGTTTGAGTTTTGTATTTAACCTTTCTTTTCAGATGTAAGGTTAGTCTGGATCTTGTTCCATGGTTATGGACGGAGCTGTTTCTGCAGTAATTATAAGGTTCTTTTTTAACGGTCATAACTAAATTAAATGGACTCCCTACGTGTAGTTAAAAACTGCATTACTTTGAAAAAATCTTTACAATGAGCCTGACTGATATTTTTGGCAAATATTCTTATGTCTTTTTCTGTAGTTTGTAAACTGTATTTAAATTTTGTGCATTTTTCGCAAGAGAAGAAATGGTGCACGTAAGAACAGTATCTATGCAGAAGACACTCGCTGTTACGCTATGACAGAATTCTGAGGGCATGACCTGCAGAGGACATTCCGTTTGCACGTATCTTTGTGTGGTCATATCACTTCAATTGAGAGTCAATACCCATTCTCAAAAATATAATCTTTCATTCACTGACTTATGGAGGTAACATCTACATTTAATTTAACAGTGACGTTTTTCCTCTTCAAAACAAAATTCCTGGCATTTGTTACCTTTATATTTAATGCTATTTTATGGCATACTGTTTTTCCAGGAGAAATCCGAAAGGAAACATAACGCACTGCAACCGCCAGTAAAGCAGCTGCTGTAGAACGCAATTTTAGTGTTCCACTGCGGCGTTCTGTGGCTTAGGGAAATGCTAAAGTATCCGGATCCAGATGCATTTCTTAAATGAGGGAGGTTGCTGTCCACGCTCTTCCAATGCGGCAGCCAACAGCCTAACTTGCTTCGCATTAATGTTGAGATCTGAAATTGTGAACCGATGTCTCGGCAGTCAGGTAGCTTCTATAATTCAAGCTGTGTTTCATGTGCCCATTGCCGAAATCTACAAACAATACATTGAGGTGCCGTACCAAACTGATAAACTTATCCTTATTCAGAAATGAATGTTATGCCAACATGAATTCTAAAACAATATGTTTGAAATGATGTAAGCAAATGTGTGACAAATGCGAAAAGTGTGAGGGGAGAAAGAGAGTGCTCGTTGGTCAGTTCAACGGCAGTGTGCACTCAGAAAAGAGTATACTTCAACTGCACAGCGACAGTAGTATGGATGTGCGTCTCAGAGAGCTCTGCTCGTTGTACTTAAGTAAGGTAATGGGTTAGGCAATGGCAACTATACTGCAAATAGCTTATGCTTGTAACATAGTGGTAGAATCTGATAATAGTTCGGATCTCGTCTGCACATTATTGAGGTGCGTTTCACCAGCAGAATCATATATTGAGTACATATATACCGATGTGTAATTATGATGATTTACTACTTTAATCGCATTTTTATTGGGCTAAGAAGCATTAGGTTTATTCTCTGTGTTTGATGTTACCAATATTACAACAATTGCATCATCTCTCTTTGTCCCTGCTTTTTCAACTGGTTGCTGAATATATACTCTAAGACAAAAAGAAAAACTACGCACCACGAAAGACGTATTCGAATGGGTATATGTGATGTGATGTACGTGTACTGACAAAAACATTGATTACAATTTCAGAAAAATTGGATGATTTGTTCAAGAAAAAGTGCTTCACAAATTGAGGAAGTCAATAACGCGTTGGTCCACTTCTATCCCTTTTGCACTGGCACTGATTGATAGAGTTGTTAGATGTCTGCCGGAGGTATATCGTGCCGAAGTCTGCCCAACTGACGCGCTAAATAGTTGGAGAGCCTTGCCCATAGTTCTCCATACGTTCTCAATTGGAGAGAAATCTGGTGACCTAGCTGGCCAAGGTAGGGTTTGGCAACCACGGAAAAAGTTATAATCTCTCGCCGTACGCACGCCGGCGTTATCTTACTGAAAGGTAATCACAGAATGGTCTGGCTGAAGGGTAACTAAACGGAATGTAGAATATCGTCGACGTACTGCTGTGCTGTGAGGGTGATGCGGATGACAACCAAAGGGGTTCTGCTATGAAAAGAAATGGAGCGCCAGGGCATCATTGCTGGCTGTCGGGCCATAAGGCGGGTGACAATCACATTGACATCAACCCCTGTTCCAGGGCGTCTTCGTTGATCATTGGGGCTCAGCTCCTAACGGGACTCAACACTGAAAACAACTCTACTTCACTCAATGAGATTCCAGGCAGAGCACGTTATCTACCTTTACAGCAAAGCGGTACGTCGACGTCTAATACTCAAATTGGAAAGAATTTGGCACGATATCCCTCAGATGGACATCCAATAACTCTGTCAAAAGGTGTCAAGCCGAATAACTGCTTGCATAGGGACCAAAGATGAACCAACGTGTTATTAACTCGGTCAATTCGTGAAACTCTTTCTCTTGATTCAAATGGCTCTTAGCATTATGGGACTTAACAGCTGAGGTCATCAGTCCCCTAGCACGTAGAACTACTTAAACCTAACTATCCTAAGGACATCACACACATCCATGTTCGAGGCACGATTCGAACCTGCGACCGTAGCGGTCGCGCAGTTCCAGACTGAAGGGCCTAGAACCGGTCGGCCACTCCGGCCGGCCCTTTCTCTTGAATAAGTCATCCAATTCTTCTGAAATTGTAATCGTCACATTTATCGATTATCGATTTTTGTCTCATTCGGATAATTCCTACGTGTTGCGTCGTTTAGTTGTTAGACTGCAGTTTCTATAAACATCAGTCATTTGTTGAAGTAACATAGATGTAATTTTCAGTTGAATAACTATCTCATGTATGTGCATTGTACATTTCTCTCTAAATTAGACCAACCCATGGAACGTATATTAAGTCGCTGCCTGTTTGAATAACGCCAAAAATAAAAAGCGAGAAGGCCGGTCTAGCCAGAATTCTCTCTGCATAGTGGCGATCCTTTCATTCGACTGATAATTTGCTTTAATCCGTCTTTTCAAACCATCGATATGGCATTCACTTCCTCTTCGTGTAGCATTCGAACTAACACAATTAACATAGTAACCCATACGATACATTTTTGTAAGGTTCTCTCTCTAAAGCCTTGGAACAAATGTAAAACAATTATCAGATGGGCTCAAAACCGATGATTCAAACTAAATATTCGCACTAAGATATCACAAGTTATTTTAGTATTCCATCAACAGTTAATTACTTCTGAATTCGGCGAAAAAATTTCTTCTGTTTTTCTAACGATTTCCTAATACTCGTACAACACAAAAAATAGTGAAGATCTTAGGTGGAATTTTGTGTGAGCACCTAACTGAGAAGGAATATTTCTCGCCTCAGCACCCTCCAGAAGCTTGGAACGATATAACAATATTTCCCAGGATAAGAAACGTACACTGTGCAATCACTCGTTCTGTCGAAACTCCACTGAAGCTGTTGTGGTCTTCAGTGCGAAAGGCGATCTGCTGTAGTTCACCATGCTAGTCCACCCTGTGTCAGTCTCTTTCATCTGTGCATAGCTCTTGCTACCTACATCCATTTCAACATGCACAATATATTGAACCTCGGTTTTTGTCTACAATTGTAACTTTCCACACTCCTCCATTAGCAAACTGACGATCCCTCTATGACTCAGGATGAATCCTATCCACCGGTTCTTCCTTTTAATCGAGTTGTGCCATAAGTTTCTTTTCTTCTCAATTCAGTTATGTGTCTTGACATTGGTTATTCCATTCTTGCTGTTATCAGTCTCCATTATACAACCTCTACATCACCAGTTGTTAGTTATTTTGCTACCTAAATAGTTGTACAAAATCTTTTTTCTATGCTTTTTCCGTATCTTACAAGGAAAGGTGAATCTTTGGCCTGCCTTTCCTGCTGTGTTGCATCCACCAGTAGTTACTTAAAACAGCATCACTCCATTTCCGTCAGTGGAACATCTTGGTAGCACCAGCACAATTTGGCGGGAAAAAATCTGGGTGTTATTGTAGATAGTACGTTTTTAGTGACATGTTCCACTGACTTCTTCATACGAGTTCATTCCATCATGCGTAAGCTCTGTGAAATATTCTGCTTTGAAGTTGTCGAGAAAGCCATTTGAAGCGTTCTTAAATGCTGTGCAGTTTTCCCTCGTCCTGTATGGCTATTAAAAATTCTTTATTATGAATATTGATAAGTACTTTTAATGTCACTTCTTTGAAACTAAGTCTAGCGATCTTTTGACAAAACTTAATGAACACAGAATCATTTACATTTAAAGTTCCACGTGTAGTGCAAGATGAAAAGGTTTGGCTGGCTCTGTCAGTGGTTCCTGACCAACATTTTTCCTTGCAGGCGATAAAGATTCTCTGGAGATAGTGTTCGTCCCTTGCACTGATGTCCCACTTGAATGGAAACAACAAAACTCGGTGTAGCCGGATTGTAATTCTAATAATACAGCAATAGCTTTAAATTCTCGCAGACTACCCATCGGCCTTTCGCACAATCTGCGTTCCTTCTTTTCAGTGGTAGCATACATCACAAGAGTAGATGATGATGATGATGATGATGATGTTTGCACAGTCCAATCTAGCCACTGTCACGAATGATGAGGATGATGATGAAATGATGAGGTCAACACAAACACCCAGTCCTCAGGCAGAGAAAATCCCCAACCTGGCAGGGAATCGAACCCAGGACCCAGCGATCCAGAGGTAGCAATTCGTGCCACTAGGCCACGAGCTGCGGACCACAGGAGTAGAAGGGAACTTGTCGCCACGAGGTAGCACTTGTCTTCAAAGAAAAAATGAACATTCACCAATGATCAAGACTGTGTATCATATTAGCGCCAGACCATCTACATCTTTAGGGTGTATGAGGTCCCTACAGTTTACAGAACTGTTCTATTACGATCGAGAAGGATGTGCCGGTATAGACTGTCGTCGTAATTGGTAGGCAATGTGCGTTGGTTTGAAAATTGATGTAGCCTATACTTTGGTTCGTTCTATATCAACACTTACACCAATACTCCGCAAGCCATCTGACAGTGTGTGGTGGGGGGTACTTTAGATACCACTAACAGATGGCCACTTCCCCGTTCCACTCGCAAAGAATGCTGATCGGTAAGCCTCTGTGTTAGCTCTAATTTCCCGAATTTTCTCATCGTGGTCATTTCACGAGATGTATATGGGAGAACGTAATATGTTGTCCAACTCTTCCCGGAAATTTCAATAATAAACCTCTCCCTGAACCACAACGCCTCCCTTGCAGTGTCTGCCACTGGAGTTTGTTGATCATCTCTGTAAGGCTCTCACGCCATCTAAAACGATTTCATGACGAAAGGCCCGCTCTTCATTGGACCTTGTGTATTTCTTCTACAATCATAGTTGGTGAGGGTCCCAGACTGATGAACAAGCGTATTGTAAGCCACTTCTTTATTGGATAAGATACATTTCCTTAAGATTCTTCCTACGAATCTCAGTCTGGCATGTGCTTTTACTATTTATTTTATGTGGTCACTGCACTTAAGGTCTCTCTGGACAGTTACGGCTAGATATTTGACGGTAGATATTGTTTCCAGATAATTATCGTCAATAGTGTAGTTGTGCAGTAGTGGCTTTCTTTTCCGAAGTATGCGCTATATGCTGTAATAATTTACATTCAGGGTCAATTGCCAGAGCATACACCACTCATCAGTCCTCTGCAGGTCATTCTGGAAGTCGATACTGTCTTCTGGCGTTGCTAGTTTCTTATAGACAACCACATCATCTGCGAACAGTGTTAAAGAACTTACGACGCTTTCTACTACATCATTTATATACACTGTAAACATTTTCATGAGGTTTTCCAAAAATTACCTTTACATCTATCGATTTGGTTCCGTTAAGAGCAGTGTGTTGGGTACTGCATCAAGGAAATGTTGACTCCGGTAGCAAATCTGGTGCAGTACACGGTAAGCTCGTATATTTTCACTAACCGAAGTCAAGGAATGTGGCATCTACCTGAGCACCGTGTTCAAAGCGCTAAGGATCTGATGAAGGAACAGAGCTAACTGAGTTACGTATGGCAGAATCCACGTTGATTTTTATAGAGGAGATTTTCGTTCTCCAAAAAGTCCTAATTCTTAGCATAAAACATGTTCCATAATTCCACAACAGATTGACGTCAACCATATAGGCCTATAATTATGTGCATGTGTCCCACCATCATTCTTGAAAACTGTTTCTTTTTTCCAATCGCTAGGTATCTTCGTTGCTCCAGCAAACTACGATGAAATGCTGCTAGAAGGGGAGCAAGTTCTTTCGCGTAATTTATGTAGAATCTTACAGGTATCTCATCTGCTCCTGAGTTGATTTTCTTTTCCCGATCGGTTATCTCATTCTTTGCTGTTTCAGCGTTCATACGATGCTGAAAGGAGGGACCGAATTACGATCTCCCATGGTGAAACAAATTTCGGAAGACTGAATTCAGTATATCGCCCTTCTGTTTGTTATGTTCCATTTCGGTGACAGTACGGTGACCGAGTAACTAAACAGATGATTTCGAACCGCTTACTGATTTTCCGTAAGATCAAAATCTGTTAGGATTTTTACTCATATCGTTTGACAGAAGTTTACTTTCAAAGACGTTGGACGCTTCTCTCGTTGCTCTCCTTATGCTCATTTTCTCCCCGTTCAGCTTTTATTTCTCTGCTAGGTCCTGACATATCTGGAATCTGTGATGACGCTATCTTTGTTTAGTACAAGTTTTCCAACAAGACTATTAAACCACAGAAGGTCTTTCCCATCGCTTAATACCACTCTCGGAACATACTTGACTCAGGCATATTGAGACACGCTTTTGAATTTGGTCATTTGTCCTCCATATCTTCGTCCTCAGCACTGAATATTTGATCTTGAGTACCGAGATAATCTGCAATTTGTATCTTGTTACTCTTACTAAGCAAAAACATTTTAGTACCTTTCTTAACATTCCTTGTAATATCCATAGTCATAGTTGTTATCACAGCCTTATCTCTTTCCTCTGCGTTAACTGATTCAGGTCTGTTCGTTGCTATGTTATAAACCTTCCTAGGTATTACCCAAACTCTTTACTGCTATAAATACGTCTCCACCATTGGCAACTAGTCTACCTGTATCCTTACGATAAATATTCCAATACTACATCTCTAAGGACTCTCCTTAATTAAGGAGTTTGTGCAACACGATGTGTGAATGAATTAATGAATCTCTCGAGCTCGATGGTATCTCATCTTTTAATTGAGGATTCGTTAAGTCTAACTGAATTGGACAGAAAGTTCTTTGTGATAAGGTACAGGCTGAACTGCACAGCATATATTAGTCACTCAGAAGCAACAAAAATATAGTTTTCCCTGATGACTCCGTAATTCTGTCAGAGACCATAATAAACTTGGAAGATTATGGTTGAACGAAATGGATGGAGCCTTTAAAACAGGTTTATAAAATGAATAACAATGAAAGTAAAGCAAAGATGAAGGAGTTTACCCTAGCTAAATTAGATGATTCTGAAGGAAATAGATTAGGAAATGACACATTAAGAGTTTTGCTACTTGTACAGCAGAGTAACTAGTGGTGGTAGAAGTAAAGTGGTATAAAATGCAGATTGGAAGTAGGAATTAATTTTTTCTGATAAACAGATAAATGTTAACATAACGTAAATTTAAGTGCTAAGAAGCCTTTTCTGAAAGTGTTCATTTCGAGTGTAACCTTATATGTAAGTGAAATGTGGGCAATAAAAAGTGCAGAAAAAGAGATGATGCTTTAGAAATGCAAAATTATAGAAGGATGCTAAAGATTAGACTGTAGGTCAAACAACTAATGAAGAGATAGTACATAGTTTTGGGCTAACAGAAGTCACAGACTGACAGGGAACATTCAGGATCATCAGAGGATTGTAAACTTGATAACTGAGCAAAGTGTGGAGCAACAAATTGTGGAGTGTGAGTAGTGGAGCAGAGCCCATTCTGGAACAGTTTGCACTGTTGGCTGAACTCATTATGTAAACGAACATCCCTTGATTTTCTGCTTCCCCCTCGCTCTCCCACCTCTCTAGGCCAGTTGGGGGAGGTATAAATGGCAGGAAATTCAAATGGGCATTGTTCTATTAGTTGTGGATATAAGTGCAGCAGCTAGGCTTCCAACTACCTTGATGGCTATAATTTTTGACATCAGTCATATATATAACCTCTCTCTAAATAAATAAATAAAGGAAGCAAAATTCATGCACTCGGACTTCACAACACGACTCCTTACATGTCAGTGATGAAAAAATGTCTTTCACAAAAGTTTGTCTGGCGAACACATCCAGCACAAAAAGGACGTTAAAGAGTGCTAATCTGGCAACAATGTAACCACATGTATGGTAACTACCTCCATCAGCACCTACTAATCATGCTGCACATTTGGTGCAGTAGCTAGAGTTTTGAGTTAGTATGCAAGAGGTTGAGGGTTCGATCCTGGGATGGGGCTCATGTTTCCTTTATTTGCTAATTTCATTCTGACATGTGTAATATACACCGTTTCTTAGGTCACATGTATCCGAAATTTACAACATTTCGTAACGCTGAATGTAACAAATACGTGGGTAGACAAATAAGATATAGACAGTTGAAACAAATTACCTGTCATGGGACAGAATAACTTCAAAAACAATATCAGTTTCGAGACACTAAAGCTGATAGCACAGTGCAATAACACAACATTTACTTGCCATTTATACTACATGTAATATGAGCACTCACATGTCGCACATTAGCACAGTGACAATAATAATGTCCATATTAATGGCTGCATGACTTCACAACGGAATACATTGTCCTCAGAACTCCAGATGCTCAAAGCGACCTCCCTGCACGTCCAAACATTGGGCAACCCACCAGATCATGCAGCTCTGAACCCTTTGCAGCAAAGCTTCATCCACAGTAACAAAAGGCACCATGAACATGCACTACGAATTCTTCCACATTCGTCAGCAGAGTATAGTGGGCATGATCCTTCAGGCATCCCCACAGGAAGAAATCCAGGTGATTTAGGTCAGGTGAACATCATGGCAAAACAACTGGACCTCCAAGTCGGAGCCATTTCCCTGTAAATGTTCTGTCCTAATACTGTTCCACATTAGTTCCAGAGTGTGGAGGTGCAGCATCACGTTGGAACCATATCCTCTGCCGAACATGTAATGGAACATCTTCCAGCGCATCAGGCTGATTGTCTGAGAGGAATTCATGGTGCCCTCATGCAGTCAACCAGTCAGACAACATGTAGGGGCCCAACCACCTGTCACCCAATATTGCAGCCCAGACATTGATAACAAAGCGAACTTCATATCCACAGTTGCAAGTGACATGTGGGTTAATCTCACACCAACTGTGGGCATTTTGCATATTGAAGAAACCCTCATGGGTGAATGCTGCTTGGTCTGACCATATTACAGCATTCACGAAGCCATTGTTGGTTTCTTGTTGTTGTTGGAACCATTCACAGAATTGTAGCCGCTGATGGCGATCTGCAGGATGCAGGTGTTGTGTGAAAGCATAATGATAGTGTTGCAGCCCATGCTCATACAGCACGTTAACGACCATGCACTGCAAGACACGCAGGTGCCTTGCTACGCTAAATGTGCTTCGCTGAGGTTTTGGGTGTACGAGCTCCAGAATAGTTTCCTCAGTAGCTGGAGTACGGCAAGTCTGTGGATGACCTCTGTCACGCAATGGTAGAAGGAGGGCCTGACTCCCGAAGGCACAGCTCCAGATTACAAAAGACATTTTGATCTGGATGGCATTGATGAGGATATCTAGCAGCATATTCACCAGTGGCAACACCAGCCCAGTTATCAGATGCACCAAGGACCAGAAACATCTCCACATATTCATTGTTTGTGTATGCCATATATCAGCCACACTGGTTTAGGGGTTTAGAATGAGAAAATTCGATACGTGTGCACATGTGCACTGGAGTCTGTGACAGGTGCGTTACTCCGCTCGCAGCAAGTCCCTGTCTGGTGGACAGTGCATACAGTATAAACATGCCATCAGTGCTGTGCAATGTTCCACTGATGAGCTTTACCCCTCTGACTGATATTGGTCTGCGTGATTCACCCTGACACCGCTAATTGTGAAATGTTCAGTTTTGAATTACATTGTTTCCCTAATGGTAACAGACATGATGTTTAAACAATCCCATCGATAGAATAATAATAATAATAATAATAATAATGCAATTAGATATATAGTAACAGCATGAGGTTGACAGACTCAATGTTGAAAGGCATAATTAGTGAGACCATGGTGACAGCACATACAAATAGCAACCGACTTTGGACATTATTCGCAAAGCACTTTGGTAGTCCTACTGGTAATGTAAGGTCCTAATGAAATGTAATGGATCTGACACAGGCAAGAATAATAGTTGGTTATATATACAGGGTGGTCCATTGATAGTGACCATGCCAAATATCTCACAAAGTATGCATCAAACGAAAAAACTACAAAGAACGAAACTCATCTGGCTTGAAGGGGGAAACCAGATGGCGCTATGTTTGGCCCGCTAGAGGGCGCTGCCATAGGTCAAACGGATATCAACTGCATTTTTTTAAAAATAGGACCCCCATTTTTATTACATATTCATGTAGTACGTAAAGATATATGAATGTTGGACCACTTCCTTAGCTTTTTAATAGATGGCGCAGTAATAGTTATAAACGTATAAGTATGTGGTATAACGTAACATTCCGCCGGTGCGGACAGTATTTGTTTCGTGATACATTACCCATGTTAAAATGGACCATTTACCAATTGCGGAAAAGGTCGATATCGTGAATGACGTATGACTATTGTGATTAAAATGCCCAACGCGCATGTCCTATGTATGCTGCTCAGTAACCTATACGACATCATTCAAGTGTCCGGACTATTTTCCGGATAGTTACGTTATTTAAGGAAACAGAAAGTGTTCAACCATGACCTGCAACAAATGATGATGCTCAAGTAGGTGTTTTAGCTGCTGTCACAGCTAATCCGCACATCAGTAGCAGACAAATTGCGCGAGAATCGGGAATCTCAAAAACGTCGGTGTTGATAATGCTCCATCAACATCGATTGTACCCATACCATATTTCTATGCACCAGGAATTGCATGGCAACGACTTTGAACATTGTGTACAGTTCTGCCACTGGGGACAAGAGAAATTACGGGACAATGACAGATTTTTTGTACACGTTCTATTTGACGACGAAGCGTCGTTCACCAACAGCGGTAACGTAAACCTGCATAATATGCACTATTGGGCAACGGAAAATCTACGATAGCTGCGACAAGTGCAACGTCAGCGATCCTGGTGGGTTAATGTATGTTGCGGCATTATGGGAGGAAGGATAATTGCCCCCATTTTATTGATGGCAGATGCAATGTATGCTGATTTCCTATGTAATGTTCTACCGATATTACTACAAGATGTTTCACTGCATGACAGAACGGCGATGTACTTCCAACATGATGGATGTCCAGCACATAGCTTGTGAGTGGTTGAAGTGGTATTGAATAGCATATTTCATGACAGGTGGATTGGCCATCAAAGCACCATACCATGGCCCGCACGTTCACCGGATCTGATGTCCCCGGATTTCTTTCTGTGGAAAAGTTAACGGATATTTGATATCGTGACCCACCAACAACCCCTGACAACATGCGTCAGCGAATTGTCGATGCATGTGCAAACATTATGGAAGGCAAACTACTCGCTGTTGAGAGGAATGTCATTGGAATTACCAAATCCATTGAGGTTGACGGACATCATTTTGAGCATTTATTGCATTAATGTGGTATTTACAGGTAATCATGCTGTAACTGCATGTGTTCTCAGAAATGATAAGTTTACAAAGGTACATGTATCATGTTGGAACAACCGAAATAAAATGTTCAAACGTACCTATGTTCTGTATTTTAATTTTAAAAACCTACCTGTTACCAACTGTTCATCTAAAATTGTGAGCCATATGTTTGTGACTATTACAGCGCCATTTATCACAAAGCAAAAAACGTTGTCCAACTAAAACATTCATATTTCTTTATGTACTACACGAATATGTAATGAAAATTGGGGTTCCTATTTAAAAAAACGCAGTTGATATCCGTTTGAGCAGCAGGCCAACCATAGCGCCATCTGGTTTCCTCCTTCAAGCTAGACAAGTTTTGTTCTTTGTAGTTTTTTCGTTTGACGCTTATTTCGTGAGATATTTGGCCCGGTCACGATCAATGGACCACCCTGTATATATGCCAGCAATAACAAAATGTTTCTCAGAAAATTTCGTCCAGCGAGTACATCCAGCAGAAAAAGGACATTAAAGAGTGACAATCTGGCAACGCCACATCCAGTGTATCGTAACTAATATATATATATATATATATATATATATATATATATATATATATACACTGGATGTGGCGTTGCCAGATTGTCACTCTTTAACGTCCTTTTTCTGCTGGATGTACTCGTTGGACGAAATTTTCTGAGAAACATATATATATATATATATATATATATATATATATATATATATATGAGAGAGAGGGAGCATAATTTATAAATCAAAATGGGTGCCTTCAAGTCTTACACCTCTAGCTTGTTTGGTTTTTTAGTACTGAGAATGTTATGCCACCATTTGTCAAATGTGTGATATTTATAGCAGACTTTTTGCATATTTTTGCACTAATATATGGTGTTGTAACATTCTCAGCAGCAATTCATGAGACAGTTGTATGATGGTATTACAAAATAACAATTGGGTGATATGTAAATGGTACAAAGTTACCCCACTGGAGTGACTCCAACCACCACTGCAAGTTGTGGGCTACCCCTACAAGGTGCGGTAGTCATCATCATCATCATCATCATCACGAAATGTACCTAGCATTTTTGCTTTGTACATTTGTTGATAAACATCACAAAGTGTTATCGGAGATCAGCCACCCTCCTGGAGGCAGTGAAAAAAGAATAAGAAGACTGTCATATTCTAATCTAAGTATTATTATTAATCCATCGATCTCTCTTATTGCTCCATAATATTTAGTGTGGTTTTATTTATTATCATTTCTTCTGTAGTACAATGGACCTCTGATGATGCAGTGGGGCACCAGCTGTGCCCAGACTTTGATTTGCCATTTGCGTTTCAGACATTTCCACCACGTACTGCTCTCAAACAGGCTCTGTCCAACTACTAGGGTGATCAACACTTGACTACAGTAACACGGTTGCGGTTGATGTGGGTTCCAGTACGTATGCAGACATGATGAGAGTTGCATAGGACAGAAGAGTGTGGAGAGCTGCATTCAATGTATCGTTGGACAGAACACCACAATAGTAAGAACAACAAAAGATGTCATAAGAGGAACAGGAACAGAATCACAATAGCTACACATGCTGTAGAAAATTTACTTTGTCTTGTTCCTGTGTAGAAATGTAGGCTTTTGACTGTAACCTCTACCATCTTGTCTGCATCTCTTGACGTACCTGCTGTTTTCATGGATTTACATAACGAACCAGTGGTCAATAAGGGTACAATTATTAGTGAAGGAACGATCCCTTATTGAAAGGTCGAAACAATATCAAAACCATCTATGCGTTTACGAGGAGACTAAAGAAAGCACACTGGACAGAAAGGAAAACAGACATTTTTCAAGATGTAAAAAAAAAGGATGCCTCTTAAGTAGTGCTAAAAATAGGATGGCAAATATTTGTGATCAACACAGTAGTATCCCAAGAACCATTTTAAACCACATTTTTTTATAAACAAGAGCTTGAGGACACCATTGAACACAGAATACGATTTAATTAAGCTAAACTAAATTACAAAGAAATATAGAGTACAATGCAAAATAGAGAAGATTGTTTGAAGTTATGAAGCATAGCCTTTGGAAAGAGATTATGAAGAAGCGTAGATTGCAAAAAGACAGATTTCTAATGTAATATCTCTCTAAATTTTTACGGAATTGTCTTGGAGTAGTACAGCCTGCTATTGTCTCGTGTTTCCGACAATCAGTGGTAAAACATGCAGACAGTATCTGCACTTTGGTGTAGTGCATAAAGACGCCAGAATGTTCTTAAGTCCTAATATTACAATAATGTTACGAGCTCTACAGAATCCTGCAAAAAGCCGCACGATCTGCTAACTGATATGGCGCATAAAGGGCAGAAAGTACGAAAATCTACACCTCCATCCCGCGCTTACGGCCTAAATCCGACGCAATATGTGCGTGCGAATATTGTATCCGTTCCATATGATTCAGTAATTAGGTTTCGCTAGCAATTCATCTTCGGCGATGAAAATGACAGGCTTTGCTCTGTTTTATTTTTTGCCACTGAGCATGATAAATTAATGAAACGTCGCGTCAGGTAGCTCAGAGAGGATTGGCCTCGCCCAGGGCGGATGGAATGCCAGAATTCTTTTTTTTATAAAAACAGCAAACAGAACAAAGCAAACATTCAGCTGCGCTGCTATGTGCGGAACGGTTAATATGATGCCAACAGGACTCGCACGTTTCTACGACAAGCATATCTGTTGCGCTGTTTACAATCCGGAAGCTCGAAAATAAATCTCGCTAAAGTAAAACCATTTTTCGATCTTGAATCAATGTAATCGATAATTGATCTGCATCAAGACTTTGTCTTTTATAATTAATTTTTCAAAATACTGACGCGAGTAATTAACCGCAGAATGAAAAAACTGGTACAATCCGGCCTTGGGAAAGATCACTTTGGGATCTGCTGCAATGTAGAAATACGCGAGTCAATTTTGATCCTTAGAAGATAGATTTAGAGAAAGCTTTTGACGGTGTTGAAGTGCAGGAAGCGAAAAGTTATCTACAACTTGAACAGAAATCAGACGGCAGTTGTTGCATCAGTGATTGAGAAGGCAGTGAAACAGCATTGTAGCCTATCCGCGATGTTCTCCAGTCTGTACATTGAGTAAGGACTAAACGGAATCAAGAGGAAGTCTGGAAAAGAAAATAAAGTGCAGGAAAATGAAGCAATATCTTTAAGGTTTGCCGATGACATTGTATTTCAGGGACGGCAAAAGACGAAACAGCAGTTTCCCGGAATGGATAGTATTTAGAAAATAGATCATAATATCTTACGACATAGTTTTAATAACTCAGAACTTGATTGTACAGCATGTGACGTGTTATAGTCTGTAATGATATTTTATGATCTGAAGATGATTGCTAGCACAGTTGAGTCAAATCATTTTATAAGCTCGTGATATAGACAAATAAAATTTATATTGAAAACTAAGATCGCTTTTCCGTGTTCTTGAACATCTGAAGCCGTAGAACATCTATTATTGCTTTCAAACGATGAGTCCTTTGACGAATTCTGTTCTTAAAATAAGAACAGAACGAACTAAAGCGAAGAAGTTGTAAAGAGTGAGCTGTGTACTAAATTGACCTATATCATGAGTATTAATGGAAAGCTCTAATTTATAAAGCTATTCTATAATACATGAATGTTCACGACTCAGTATTCAACTGAAACGCAATCTGACCACAAGTAACTCAACTAATTTGTCACAGAAACACATACACTTAAGTAAATTTACGCACCGGTAATGAAATCTGCATAGCTAACTACTTGCATTTCAAACAATAGGTACGTATTCACGACGTCCTAACAAAAATGATATAATATGGTTACGTTCAGGCACTGCAATGAGATTGTTTCTTCGTGAGGGAAATTACGGAAATTAGAATCGGAAGATCTGGATCACTGAGATATTTCACCAGATCAAAAGAATTGTAACGAACGTCAAAGATAAAAACTGCACATATTCGTAATACAAAAAATGGGGGAAAGCATCGCCATCATCTGCTACTCAAAATGTCGTTGCCATAGGAATATACTCACTGAATATTTTGCCACAGCAACCAGCAATCTGGATACAGCGACCTAAACTTACCTTTATATGTTTGTAAATTGCTCCTGCATAGACCGATATATTTACCATTATACAAGTGGAAAAGCTGAGCACTATTTAAAAATTGATCGTTCGTACACGTATTTATCACGAAGGAACACAAAGAGACCGTAGCAACAGGTGTTGACAAGATGGTATCACATCAAGCATGTAGCTTCTTCATGGTCAGCAAGGAGTAAACGACTTAAGATAAGCAAAAATATCAGCAGAAATACTGAATATAATTACCATATTGTTCTTAAGTTGAGCAGACATATACTATATGCTGCGTGGATTCTCAGTAAATGTGATGTACAGTTTTAGTAACACACGCGTTCCAGAAAAGCAATAAACTAATCTTAACGCAGGAGAGGACGATAAGACTGAGTTTATCGTATGGAATAAGTACGACTTGATTCCGTAATCAGCCTCCCGCTGATGAACCATCAGCAAGTTGAAGGATTAGTGGCATCAAACGCCTCAATATCAAAAAATGGTTCAAATGGCTCTGAGCACTATGGGACTTAACATCTATGGTCATCAGTCCCCTAGAACTTAGAACTACTTAAACCTAACTAACCTAAGGACAGCACACAACACCCAGTCATCACGAGGCAGAGAAAATCCCTGACCCCGCCGGGAATCGAACCCGGGAACCCGGGCGTGGGGAGCGAGAACGCTACCGCACGACCACGAGCTGCGGACGCCTCAATATCAAATCACGTTACAATTCATTATTATTCTGCACACGGAATGATTGCAAAATTACTGTGTAAATATTTGTGACAAGTGACTCAAACAATCTAAGTATCGCCTATGAACAATCGTGGTAAAATAACCGAAGCTAATCTCGATGGAACCTCCAACGTTACAGACGTTGCTTTGGACCTGCCTCGCTTAAAATTCCGAGACAGTGTACTATTCAAATACACATAGTCTCTTGGTGACGTCAATCGCCAATGTTCTTGATTGGCTGAAGACTCTAAGCAGCACGCCAAAGATTAAACTCCCCTTCTGCAGTAGTGGGAAAGAGATAACCGTGAGGGGGATGGGGGGAAGATAACCCGAGGAGTCTGTACGACAAATGGAGCTAGAATATTAGATATAATTGTAGAGGCACCTGTTTTTCGCAAAGCGCGAAATTTTCACGAAATTTTACACATTTTGCTGAAAACGCGAAACTATTTACTTTTAAGCCAAATCGCGAAATAATTGAAAAAACTTTGCAAAATCTCGTCATTTGAACTTAACTGCGGAAATTCGATTGGAGTTATGGTAATACAGTCCGGATATCGATTGTAAACCATTTCGATATATATAATATATCGAGTATTCCAAAGACATTCTACAATGTTATGGCGGTGTATTCAGTATTGAGTGTTGGAAATCGTTGTGGATCGCCGGTACATTGAGTGTGGTATTTTGTGTTTTGTTTTCGTGCAACAGATGATTGATATAGTACTGACAGTTTTCGACCGAGATAAGGAATTTTCGTCAGAAGGATTTTATGTTTTCGACAAAAGTAGAATGATACCTATGTGCAAATACTGCAATGTGCGTATTGAGTGGCAGAGGAAGGACACGTGCCTGAAACACATTAATAACAGTTCTTCCCATAAGAAGAATAAGGAGAAGGCGCTAACAACTACTGATATAAAGAGACAAGCTACGCGCACGGAAGTCACTGCAGCGGCAAACGAGCGAAAAATGATAAAGAAGAATTCACTTTATCGACTACTCGAGCCTTCATTGAGGCTAACATTCCTATAGAAAAAGCTGATAATCTGAAGCTGAGAGAATAGATGAACAAATACATACCAGGTTTGTGTAATAATTAATTTACCATCTGCTAATCACAGCAAAGATTAGGTAATCTCGATAGCCAATAATTTTTGTTGGTCAGAATAGGCCTATATTAAAAATAATTTTTCCTCGAGCACCCTCTTAAAAAAGTCTTATAATTGGGTAATGTGGTAATTTAATTCGTTACATAGTACTGTAATAGCAGTTCTATTGACATTTTCAAGGTGCTGGAGACGTACTCTCAGCGAGAAGACTGCGGAAAGGTTACATATCTCGAATCATCAAAGAAGAAGAGGAAAGATTAGAAGGAGCCGTGAAAGACGAAAGAGTTTCAATTCTTTGTGATGAAACGACAGACAGAAAAGCGCAGTGTGTGTTCGTGATTCTGATAAAAGTTCTTAGTTGTGGCGATGGTGCAGTTCAGAAGTTATTTGTCGGGGGAGTGAAAGTTATTGCAATTGCAAATGCAAATGCTACAGAATGTGCGCAAGCAATTATGAGTGTAATACAGAAACTTGAAATTCAGTACAGAAATGTAGTTTCTATAACTTCAGATTCAGCCCGTTATATGGGCAAGTGTATAAATGCAGTTAGGGTTTTAGTTTCAGAAGGATTAGTAAACACACAATGCTGGGCTCATAAATTAAATTTGGTTGGCAATGTGTGAGCTGTGGAACTTCGTGATTTGAACCATTGTGTTTTGCAGACAAAACACATATTCCAGAATGAGAGTTCCACTCTGCAGCGGAGTGTGCGCACACTCCGCTGCAGAGTGAAAATCTCATTCTGGAAACATCCCCCAGGCTGTGGCTAAGCCATGTCTCCGCAATATCCTTTCTTTCAGGAGTGCTATTTCTGCAAGGTTCGCAGGAGAGCTTCTGTAAAGTTTGGTAGGAATGGGATGAGGTACTGGCAGAAGTGAAGCTATGAGGACGGGGCCTGAGTCGTGCTTGGGTAGCTCAGTTGGTAGAGCACTTGCCCGCGAAAGGCAAAGCCCCGAGTTCGAGTCTCGGCCCGGCACGCAGTTTTAATCTGCCAGGAAGTTTCAAAACACATCTTCCTTAACACCCGAAAGAGAAAGTATGCATACACTCAGTTATTACCTCAGAAATATGTAGGTGTACTCACAAAAGCTAAACTTTTCCCTATTCCTATCATCACCAGGTGGAACTCGTGGTTTTAAAGTTTCGAGTACCCTGGAGAATATCTCTGTGATATAGTACAATTTGTTGAAACTGTTGAAGATGAGAGTGTAGCTGTCAAGTATTTTAAAGCTTTGACTTCTGCTGAAGCAAAAGAAAATTCAATGCCTAGCTATTTTTCTTGTCGAGCACTGCTCAAAATGTTGCAATTTGCTGCTGACATTAGAGGGTTCCAAGATACTGTTAATTCATCTTCTGCAGTCTAAGCTTGGTGACCTTGCAAAGAGCTTTAAGTTACTAGAGGATGCATTTTTTGTCGAGACAACCTCAGAAAAACTTCTTAAACTGCCAGAGCATATGAAAGTACAGTTAACATCACTGTTCCAGTCTGCAGGTAGAGCAAGTCTAACAAAACAGTACCACTTGATGGTTTAACATCACTCTTCCAGTCTGCAGATAGAGCAACAAAACTGTACCACTTGATGGAGTGTGATACAGGAAAAATTGTCATTTCTTCTATAGGTAAATTGTTTGATCCGAGAAACATAATAAAAGGCAATTTAGACAGTGCTGAAATCTCTCAACTGATAAAGAAAATTCCCATTCTACAAGAACTTCCAACGTCAGAATTTCTTGTACCATACACATTGTTTAAAGATTTAGTAGCTAGCTCTTGTAGAGAAGGTAAAGATGTTGATGTGATTGGTATTCTTCTTTCCCTGAAAGCAGAGTATGGACTTTTTGTGGAAGCTGCAGTGAAGGCTTTGTGGATCCCAGTCAGTAATATTGATAGTGAGAGATCATTTTCCAGATATTGCAATATAATTTCTGACAGGAGAACGCTCTGACTCCCAGTAATATGGAAGTCATGGTATCCTTGTCTTTCTCAGACTGACTTGTGTGTTGTGTACATAGACTAAGACAGAATAAATGTTTTCCAAACTTTCATAATTTGGTATTTGTGTTTTAATAAGATTTATAATTTTTATGCTTTTTCAACTTATGTAAAATAAAATATTTTTCACTGCAAATTTGCCATAAATGTATTTCCTTTACCTGTTACTGCTGAAAAGTGGAAATAAAATTTAGCGAAATTATTGACGAAATGGAAAAAAAACTAGCGAAAAATATACCGAAATAACTTTTTAAAAATGATGAAATAGGGCAAAAATTTTCACCACGAACAGGTGCCACTAGATATAAGGGATGATCAAAAGGTTTCCGATTGAGTGCGTTGCTGCGGCGTATATGCAACCCAGCTCGACTCCGATGGGGGTATGTAAGCTCCAATATGTATCCGAGGGTTTAGTGCTGCCTTCGAGGGCAAACTTTTTGACAGTGTCTTACATCTTTGCAGAATACTGCAAAGCCCAATTTGCGATGTTTCATCTACATCTACATGGATACTCTGCAAATCATATTTAAGTGCCTGGCAGAGGGTACATCGAACCACCTTCACAATTCTCTATTATTCCAATCTCGTATAGCGCGCGGAAAGAATGAACTCCTATATCTTTCCGTACGAGCTCTGAGTTCCCTTATTTTATCGTGGTGATCGTTCCTCCCTATGTAGGTCGGTGTCAACAAAATATTTTCGCATTCGGAGGGGAAAGTTGGTGATTGGAAATTCGTGAGAAGATTCAGTCGCGACGAAAAACGCCTGTCTTTCTTTGAATGATTTCCAGCTCAAATCCTGTATCATTTTTGTGACACTCTCTCCCATATTTCGCGATAATACAAAACGTGCTGCCTTTCTTTGAACTTTTTCGATGTACTCCGTCAGTCCTATCTGGTAAGGATCCCACACCGCGCAGCAGTATTCTAAAAGAGGACGGACAAGCGTAGTGTAGGCAGTCTCCTTAGTAGGTTTGTTACAATTTCTAAGTGTCCTACCAATAAAACGCATTCTTTGGTTAGCCTTCCCCACAACATTTTCTGTGTGTTCCTTCCAATTTAAGTTGTTCGTAATTGTAATACCTAGGTATTTCGTTGAATTTACGGCTTTTAGATTAGACTGATTTATCGTGTAACTGAAGTTTAACGAGTTCCTTTTAGCACTTATGTGGATGACCTTACACTTTTCGTTATTCAGGGTCAACTGCCACTTTTCGCACAATTCAGATATTTTCTCTAAATCGTTTTGCAGTTGTTTCGATCTTCTGATGACTTTATTAGTCGATAAACGACAGTGTCATCTGCAAACAACCGAAGACGGCTGCTCAGATTGTCTCCCAAATCATTTATATAGATAAGTAAAAGCAAAGGGCCTGTAACAGTACCTTGGAGAAGGCCAAAAATCACTTTTGTCTTACTCGATGACTTTCCGTCAATTACTACGAACTGTGACCTCTCTGACAGGAAATCACATAACTGAGACGATATTCCATAAGCACGCAATTTCACTATTAGCCGCTTGTGTGGTACAGTGTCAAAAGCCTTCCGGAAACCCAGGAATACGGAATCGATCTGAAATCCCTTGTCAGTAGCACTCAGCACTTCATGTGAATAAAGAGGTAGTTGTGTTTCACAGGAACGATGTTTTCTGAACCCATGTTGACTGCCTGTCAATAGACCGTTTCCTTCGAGGTAATGTTCGAAAATCTTGCTACATATCGACGTTAACGATATGGGTCTATAATTTACTGGATTGCTCCTACTACCTTTCTTGAATATTGGTGTGACCTGTGAAACTTTCCACTCTTTGGGTACGGATCTTCCATCGAGCTAACGGTTGTATATGATTGTCAAGTATGGAGCTAATGCATCAGCGTACTCGGAAAGGAACCTAGTTGGTATACAGTCTGGAACAGAAAACTTGCTGTATTTAGTGATTTGAGTTGCTTCACTACTCCGAGGATATTTACTTCTACGTTACTCTTGTTGGCAGCTGTTCTCGATTCTAGTTCGGGAATATTTACTTCGTCTTGTTTTGTGAAGGCATTTCGGAAGGCTGTGTTTTGTAACTCTGCTTTGGCAGCACAGTCTTCGATAGTATATCCAGTGTTATCGCGCAGAGAAGGCATTGATTGCTTCTTGCCGCTAACATACTTCACGTACGACCAGAATGTCTTTGGATTTTCTGCCAGGTTTCGAGACAAAGTTTCGTTGTGGAAACTGTTATAGGCGTCTCGCACTGAACTCCACGCTAAATTTCGAGCTTCTGTAAAGGATCGTCAATCTTGGGGATTTTGCGCCTGTTTCGTTGTTTCTGCAACAGTGTTCTAACCCATTTTGTGTACCAAGGAGGTTTATTTGGTATAAATCTCTCAGATGCTGCCGATACTATTTCTTTGAATTTAGGCCACATCTGGTCCACACTTACATTTTTAATTTGGAATGAGTGGAGATTGTCTCTCAGGAAGGCAGCAAGTGAATTTTTATCTGCTTTTCGCTTATTTTTTGAGGATTTGGGGATTACAATATTCAATCTCGCTACGACTACCCTGAGTTCACTAATCCCTATATCGGTTTTGATGCTCATTATTAACTCAGGATTATTTTTTGCTAAGACGTTAAGTGTGTTTTCACAACCGTTTACTATTTGCGTGGGCTCATGAACTAACTGCTCGAAATAATTCTCAGATAATGCGTTTAGCACAATTTAGGATGATATTTTATGCGTACCTCCGGAATTAAACATGTATTTTCGCCAACATATCGAGGGTAAATTAAAGTCACCACCAACTATTATCGTATGAATCGGGTACGTGTTTGAAATCAAACTCAAGTTTTCTTTGAACCTTTCAGCAACTGTATCATCTAAACTGGGAGGAACATCAGAAGCTGTGGGTATAAAAGACGGCGCAGTTTAGTACGCCACTTTAAAAGTTTACAGTAGGAAAATGCTGGCCAGCAGTTTACCAAAATAGTTTGCTGCATTTATGCATTGACGGAAAAAAATCTCAACACCAAAAAATAATTAATGGAGAGCAATGAAATTTCTGGAACCAATTTTGGTAGGTAACATATGAAAGTGAGTAATATTGTAAGACCACAAGTTAACGTAAGTGCGAGATAAGCCGTTGCAGTTGTCAAATGCTGGTACCTTAATGACCAGTGTAACCACCAGAATGTTGAATGTAAGCACGCAAACGTGCTTGTATTGTGTTGCACAGGTGCCAAATGTTAGTTTGTGGGATGGAGTTCCATGCCTGTTGCACACGGTCGGTCAGTTCAGGGACGGTTGGTGCAGGTTGTAGATGGCATTGGAGTTTTCGTACGATGACGTCCCATATGTGATCAACTGGAGAGAGATTTGGTGGTTGAGCAGGCCAAGGCAACACGTTGACACTCTATATAGCATGCTGGGTAACATGTGGATGTGGACGAGCTTTATCCTGTTGGATATCACCCCTTGGAAATCACCTCCTTGAATGCTGCTCATGAATGGCAACACAACACCTCTAACCAACAGATTGAAGCACAAGTTTGCAGTCAGGGTGGAAGAAATAATCACGGCAGTGCTCCTGTTGTGATACGAAGTCGCACCCCAGACCACAATTTCAAGTGTAGGCCCAGTGTGTCTACCACGTAGGCAGATGGGTTGCAGGCCCTAATCTGGCCTCTTTCTAATCAACACACGGCCATCACTGGCATCGAGAAGATATAACTTTCGTCAGAAAACAAAACGGACTCCACCCTGCCCTCCAAGGAGCTCTCGCTTGACACCGCTGAAGTCGCAAATGGCGTTGGTTGGAGGTCAGTGGAATTCACACTACAAGGCGTCTGGCTTGGAGCTGTCCTTGAAATAAACGATTTGTAACAGTTGGTTGCGTCACTGTGGTGCCAACTGATGCTCAAATTGCTGCTGCAGATGCATTGCAGTGCGTCAGAGCCATACGCCGACCACAATGGCCATCCCTCTCGGTAGTGCCACGTGGCCGTCCAAAACCCCGTCTCCTTGTGACTGTATATTCTCGTGACCACTGCTGCCAGCAGTAACCTACAGAGGCTGCACCTGCCAAGTCATTCTGCAGTATCGTATAAAGAATATCCATCTTGTCGTAGCAATGTTCAAACTCAGTGAGGTGTTTTCAATGGCGTCTTTGTCGTCTTAAAGGCATTCTTGACTAACATAAACTCACTGTGTCCAATCTCAAAGGTAAGTAACGCTCACCATCGTTACGGAGTGTATTTAAAGTAAACCTCATTTGCGTCCTCATAGTGGCGCTACTAGCCCCACTCCTATGCGACTACCGTGAAATTTGAAAAGACATCTTTCAGATGTAAACACAAACGTACAAACTTTCGTTTTTGTCGAACAACTCTTTCTTGGTGTTATGGTCTTTTATCCTCAGTGTAGATCACTCGAAAACTAAGGAGAGAAAATGATGCACCTTCTTCGAATATAGGAACGAACATCTGAGTCTCGATAAGCTCCCTGATGATGACAGGCAAGTTACTGCCATCTTGTTGTGAAAAATAAAGACTCTGTGATATTTGCATGCTACTTTCATATCATGCACTTCTTCAATTAAGTGTCACAGGAACCGTCCATTTTTCAAGATGGAGCATGTGGCAGATCATCTAGCAACTCTTAAGAAATCGTTTACTAACATTAAGAAGAAGCCTTACTGCTTAGTAGTGAGACTAGATTCTGTCCTAAGGAACTAAGGTGGTTTCCTAAAGAATTTCTGTTCATACTGCAGTCCCGTGATAAAGTTCTTTGTTTCACCCCTCTATATTCAACATTTATGCAAGGGTTAGAGGAATTCGGACATGCCCGAGTTCTCTTGATGGTGATGCTTGTGACAAGAATGGGCGAGGGGAGAGAGTTGTTTGGAAATATGGTATATTGAAATGTTTTTGGTTATCCCCCTCTGTTAGTTACCGGTCAATTGGATGACTCGCCTAGTTTTGTTAGTGTGTTAAAAATCATTCAGCACTGGAATGTCTGCAGTCCCTGTAGGCTATTCATTGTTTGGCTGAATACCACTCAAGGTAGTCGCTCGGAAATCGAAACTGTGAAAGTCGAGGTGTCACCAATATCTCTGTAAGTCCATCTCTAGAAAACATATACTACATTGTGGCATCTAAGGCACATTCGAAGAAAAGCCATTCACAACTAAATCTTAATAGTTCATTAATTTCGCTTAAGAGTTCTTTACTACAACTTTTCCGTAGCCAGTTCGTCATAAATGAACTGCATGGAAAAAAATGAAAGTTTTCGTCACGAAAACGCTTTGCTCGCCTTAAAAGTGGAATCCTTGATTATTTATATTAACGGGACATTGATTCATTCATTTATAAACAAATTTAGTTTCCCACGGGTGGCACAAAATAATGACAGGAGTGTTTGATGATCTGAGAGGCAATATCAGTGCACGAAAAGTTTTTCACACCTTATCAGTGGTAGAACTCGAAATTCAATCATATCTTCATCATGTGGATGGTTAAATAATCTTTCATGAAGATTGTGGGTAAAGTGTGTCACCAGAATGAGTCTTCCATGTTGAACCATGCAGAAATATTGAGATGTGTTTATAGCAGTCCGTAATAGTGAAAGTGTTGCCGGTGCAGGATTCTCTGGACGAACTGACCTCATGATTATGTCCCATAAAATTTCGATGGGAGATGGGATTCACGTCGGGCACTCTGAGTGGCCAAATCATTCATTCGAATTATCCAGAATATTCTTCAAACGAATCGCGAACAATTGTGGACCAGTGACATGGGGCATTGTCATCGATAAAAATTCCATCGTTGTTTCTGATCAAGAAGTCCGTGAGTGGCTGTGAATGGTCTCCAAGTTGCCGAACATAGCCATTTGGAGTCAATTATCAGTTCAGCTGGACCAAAGGACCCAGTCTATTCCATGTAAACAAAGCCCCACACAATTATGGAGCTACCACCAGCTTGCACAGTGCCTTGTTGACAACTTGGGTGCACGGCTTCGTGGGATCTGCTCCACAAACGAACCCTACCATCAGTTTTTACCAACCGAAATCGCGACCCATCTGACCTGGTTACGGTTTTCCTGTCGTCTAGGGTCCAACCTTTATGATCACGAGCGCAGGAGAGACGTTGCAGGATATGTCGTGCTGTTAGCAAACGCAATCGCTTCGATCGTCTGCTGCCATAGCCCATTAGCGCCAAACTTCGTCGCATTATCCTAACTGAAACGTTCTTCGTACGTCCCACATTGATTTCTGCAGTTATTGCAGGCAGTGTTGCTTATCTGCTACCACTGACAGCTCTATGCAAACGCCGCTGTTGTCGATCGTTAAGTGAAGGCCGCTGGCCCCTGCGTTGTCCGTGGTGAGAGGTACTGCCTGCAATTTGGTATTCTCGACACACTCTTGACACTATGGATCTCGGAATACTGAATTCCGTAACCATTTCTGAAACTAAATGTCCCGTGTGTCTAGCTCCAAAGTCTGTTAATTCCCGTCGTGCGGGCATATGAATCACTTAGTACAAATGACTGCCATCTATATATGTGTATATCGCTCTCCCATGACTTTTGTTACCTCAGTGTGAAACTTGCTGCATACCTTTGAACCCTCTAGCACTTCACCCGGGTTGCTAATCCGGTGTGGAAAGCTTCTTCGTAGTTTGGAATGTCAATATACTTTGGATAAATGACAGCATCGCTCACAAATATTGAAATCCTTTATTTTACAGATCGTGCATATTATTCCAATCTTGTAGGCATTGAAGATGGTCGGTCAGGCAGTGACCGAAATCGATCTGTAAAATAAAGGACTTTAATATTTACGGCCGATGCTGCCATTTATCCAAAATATAGTGACAATAGTAAGGTCTAAATGCACACGGTTAGACATCTGGGTGCTACCGATGGCCAAGCGTTTGGAAAAAGGTAGAACTTTTGGCGTGTGTAGGGGGGGGGGGAGAAGGGGGGGGAGGGCATGCACCATTTAGTGTGCATGGTTTTCAGGTAGCGGTTGGCGTTGCGGAAAGAATGCAGGTCAGTTGTTCGAAGGCCATGGGATCGAGTAACTACGCAGAAAATAGAAGGCATGAAAAGGAAAGGCAAAGGAAAAGCTGAGACAGAAAATAAATTTCAAAGAAAGGATTACAATTTTAGCTTCAACGAGGACTCTGCAAATAAAGTTCGAGGAAGTGATTGTAAGACATACACAATATGTTCGTATATAAATTTAAATCCTTTTATTCTTCTACAGCTGAAAATTTAGTAGACCTGGAGTCATACTCATCTTGAAGCAGGGGAAGCAGTAATTTTCCCGCCGTTTGCACTCGTTATAAACGATGCATTTTTACAATTACATGTTTCTTTAAAAGTTTCTATAGGAAAACAAGCTTGGTTTACAGTCATCAAAGGTTCTCTCTCATCGTACAGTCTGCAGCAGAAAACCACACGTAACGTTGCTGAATCATCAAAAAGAAATTAACGGAATACGAACTCCTGCACGCCTCAAATGCTGGTTCTCTAAATTTCCTCAGTAGCGATTCACGAAAAGAACGCGTCCTTTCCTCCAGAGACTCCCACCCGAGTTCCTGAAGCATTTCCATAACACTCGCGTGATGATCAAACCTACCAGTAACAAATCTAGCAGCCCGCCTCTGAATTGCTTCTATGTCCTCCCTCAATCCGACCTGATAGGGATCCAAAACGATCGAGCAGTACTCGAGAATAGGTCGTATTAGTGTTTTATAAGCGGTCTCCTTTACAGATGAACCACATCTTCCCAAAATTCTATCAATGAACCGAAGACGACTATCCGCCTTCCCCACAACTGCCATTACATGCTTGTCCCACTTCATATCACTCTGCAATGTTACGCCCAAATATTTAATCGACGTAACTGTGTCAAGCGCTACACTACTAATGGAGTATTCAAACATTACAGGATTCTTTTTCCTATTCATCTGCATTAATTTACATTTATCTATATTTAGAGTTAGTTGCCATTCTTTACACCAATCACAAATCCTGTCCAAGTCATCTTGTATCCTCCTACAGTCACTCAACGACGACACCTTCCCGTACACCATAGTATCATCAGCAAACAGCCGCACATTGCTATCCACCCTATCCATAAAATCATTTATGTAGATAGAAAACAACAGCGGACCTACCACACTTCCCTGGGGCACTCCAGATGATACCCTCACCCCCGATGAACACTCACCATCGAGGACAACGTACTGGGTTCTATTACTTAAGAAGTCTTCGAGCAAGTCATATATTTGGGAACCAATCCCATATGCTCGTACCTTAGTTAGGAGTCTGCAGTGGGAAGTCAAGGAATATGGCATCCGTCTGATACCCTTCATCCATGGTTCACAAGATATCATGTGAAAAAAGGGCGAGTTGCGTTTCACAGGAGCGATGCTTTCTAAAGCCGTGCTGATGCATGGACAGCAACTTATCTGTCTCAAGGAAATTCATTATATTCGAACTGAGAACATGTTCGACAATCCTGCAATAAACCGATGTTAAGGCTATTGGTCTGTAATTTTGAGGATCCGTCCTTCTACCCTTCTTATATACAGGTGTCACCTGCGCCTTTTTCCAGTCGCTCGGGACTTTACGTTGGGCAAGAGATTCGCGATAAATGCAAGGTAAGTAAGGAGCCAATGCAGTAGATTACTCTCTGTAAAACCGAATTGGAATCCCATCGGGACCTGGCGATTTATTTATTTTCAACCCATTCAGCTGCTTCACAACCACAAGGATGTCTATCACTATGTCCTGCATTCGGGAATCTGTACGAGAATCAAACGGCGGTATATTTGTACAATCCCCCTGCGTGAAAGGTTTCTCAAATGCTAAATTTAAAATTTCAGCTTTCGTTTTGCTGTCTTCCGTTGCCAGGCCAGACTAATCTGTGAGTGACTGGGTGGAAGCCTTCGACCCGCTTACCGATTTTACGTAAGACCAGAATTTCCTTGGGTTTTCAGCAAGATCTTTTGCTAAGGTATGACGTTGATAGTGGTTGTATGCTTCGCGCATTGCTCTTTTTACAGCAGCACGAATCTCTACTAACTTTTGCCTGTCGTCATTCTCCCGATCCTTCTTGTACCGCGAGTGCAACAGTCTTTCCTTCCTGAGCTTTCTCCGGGTTGCGCTGTTAAACCACGGTGGGTCTTTTCTGTCCGTAACTCATTTTTTCGGCACATACTTCTCCAATGCGTGATTTACAATGTGTTTAAAATTTGCCCATAATTCTTTCACGTCCATCGTACCGGAAGTAAATGAAGTCGATTCATTTACTAAGTGGGATGCTGACAACTGCTTATCTGCTCTTTCTAGTAAGAATACTCTCCTAGCCTTCTTGACAGACTTTTTAACTTTCGTAACCATAGTCGTAATGACAACATCATGATCACTAATCCCTGTCTCAACACTGACACCGTCGATGATGTCTGGTCTGTTTGTGGCTACCAGATCTAAAATATTTCCATTACGCATTGGCTGTCGATTTAGCTGCTCAAGACAGTTTTCAGATAATGTGTTCAAAAGTAATTCGCACGATAGCTTGTCTGTACCACCTGTAATGAATCCACAGACATCCCAGTCTATACTAGGTAGGCTGAAGTCGCCTCCGACTAATATAGCATGATCCGGGTACTTCTACTACACAGAACGTAGACTCCCTTTGAATGATTCTAGAACTGTCACTGTGGAACCTGGTGGCCAGTAATAACACGTCACAAGTAATTTTATTTCCCCTGGCTCTGTTAAACGTGTCCAGATAACTTCACAATCACACTCTACTTCGACCTCAGTAGACACAATATTTTTGTCAACTGCAATGAAGACACCACCTCCTACGGTGTCTAATCTGTCTTTCCGATACACGTTCCAACCCTCACAAAATATTTCAGAACTTCCTATCTCAGGGTTCAGCCAGGTCTCAGTCCCGAGAATAATTTGCGATCCACACGCTCACTGGAGGGCAGTAAATTCAGGAACTTTATTCCGAACACTCTGAAAATTTACTGCTAATATCTTTATAGCTGAAGTGTCTTTACACTGAGCGCGTCCTGATTTCCCTGCCTGCACGTCTACTGGTGAGTGTTCATCAGAACACCTCGCACTACTGCCTAGTCTAAAAAAAACCCATGTGCACGCCACAAGTACTCTGCTACCCGAGTAGCCGCTTCCTTTGTATAGTGCACTCCTGTCCTATCTAGGGGCGTCCTACAATTCCCCACCCAATAGAGCAAGTCTAGAAATCTGCAGCCAAGACCGTCACAGAGTCGACGAAGCCTCTGGTTGAAACCCTCCACTTGGCTCCAAACCAAAGGACCCCGATACACTCTGGGAACGATGCTGCAAATAGAGAGCTCTGCTTGCACCCCGCGCGCGAGGCCAGCTGTCTTCATCAAATCCGCCAGCCGCCTGTACAGACTGAGGATCGCCTCAGAACCCAAGCGACAGGCATCATTGGTGCCGACGTGAGCAACTACTTGCAGGCGACTGCACCCCCTACGCTCGATAGCCGCAGGCAAGGCCGCCTCCACATCTTGGATGAGGCCCCCCGGCAGACAAACAGTGAACGTTGCATTTCTTTCAGGCCCTGTACGCTATTTCCCTAAGGGTCTCCATCACCCACCTGACGTTGGAGCTCCCAATGACCAGTAAGCCTTTGCCCCTGTGTGCCTGCTCGGACCCTACTGAAGGAGCGGCCACCTGCCCACTGACAGGACAGCCTTCACATTGACCCTCCTCCTCGAGCGACGCGAACGCGTTGCGGTCCGCCACTCACCCTGAGGTGAGGGCGGCCCCAACGCGCCGGGTACACTAGAAGGTGCCTCGGCAGCTGAGTCATCTGACGCAGGAAGCGACACCTTGGGTGTCTCAAGCGACGCGCCAGACCCTCCGCCGTCGCTGCACCTCGAGGCAGCAGCCTGAAGGCTGCTGACCGTGGCCAACAGCACGCTCAGCTGCTCGCGAACCGCGGCCAGTTCCTCCTGCGCCCGCACACAGCACGCACACACCCTATCCATCCTACTGCTAATATCTAACGACTCCGCGAATTTATACTCTACGGCTATCAATAAGTAATATTACTCCTCTCAAATACGAGAATACGCAAGGATTTTATGTAATTAAATATGCAAGCGCACAAACACTCAAAAAGAAATTAAGAATCAGACTACAACAGATCGCTACTGAGGAAATTTAGAGAACCAGCATTTGAGGCTGACTGCAGTACAATTTTACTGCCGCCAACTTACATTTCGCGGAAAGACCACAAAGATAAGATAAGAGAGATTAGGGCTCGTACGGAGGCATATAGGCAGTCATTTTTCCCTCGTTCTGTTTGGGAGTGGAACAGGGAGAGAGGTTGCTAGTTGTGGTACGAGGTACCCTCCGCCACGCACCGTATGGTGGATTGCGGAGTATGTATGTAGATGTAGATGTAGAATTACAACCCCGTCACGTAAAGTTATTTGGAGAGTCCTTGTGGACGCTGTAAGTACAGTCCCTTGTTAGAAATTTACTTGCTATCCCAAATTTTCTTTGCCTTTCCTATTCGTGCCTTTTATCAAAATGTTAATAAATACAATATACCGTGCATTTCGATTTATTTCCAATGTAAATAACGTAGAAATTGAAACTAAAAAAGTTACCGGCGTAGGGATCCCTCCCGGCCCTTGGATTGCCGTTCTGTACACTTTCCGTTGCGCCAACCGCTGCCTGGAATCTACGCTAACATAATTGGCTCGTACCTCGACAGACGTACCTCCGACAGACGCCAAAACTGCTATTTTTTACTTTTCTTGCCTTAATCGGTAAAAACGGAACCCTTATAGCATCATTTTGTTGTCTGTCCGACTGTTAAAAAACTCTTTCTTTGCGGAATGGGTAGACACATCAAGTCGAAATTTACGTCACGCACTGAGATCTATAGTCCCTCGGCGGTGTAAGCGATTGAAGCTTCTAACTCAATGCAATCGAAAGATACGGATAATTATGTCACGTATTTTAATACTCGCAAACTCACTCATCAGATATATGAATGCGTGGTGTAGGGTACTTCCCGTAGGCCTAGAATCATGAAATTTGGCAAAAAGGAAGGTTTCAAACTACAGCCAAAGGATGAAATCCGATAACTAAATTTGTTATTATATCAAACGGAAAAAAAGTATTTTCTTTTCCTGCGTGACTCTGTTCGTCCGTCTGTTAAGACCCCTTTTCCTTAGAAACTAGTAGACGTATCAACTTGAAATTTATTTCACATATTAAGGTCTATGGTCCCTTGGCGGTATAATAAACGTTAGTTTCTAAGTCCACGTAACCGAAAGGTATGGCCATTTACGTCACATATTTTGACTCTCGCAAACACACTCATCAAAAGCTGTAGGGTATTTCCTGTTGATGTGCTTTCCGTTTATTTACAACGATGAAATTTGGCAGGAAGTAAGGTTTCACAGTACAAGTCAAGGAAACAATCTGAAAATTATTAATTCGTAATTGTATCAAACGAAAAAAATATTTCTTTTGTCATCTGTTGGCCGACGTCAAACCTGAAATTAAAACAATCAGTAGTTCTGCCTTCAAGCTGACTAAGGCGCAATGCTAGAAGTCAAACATGAGTACTAAAAGAAATCCGCTAAATTTCGATTACGCGATAGGTCACACAAATCTGAAAATCGTAAATTATACTGAATACTTAGGGATTACAATTACAAATAACCTGATTTGGAGCGATCACATGGATAATGTTGTGTATAGAGCAAACCAAAGACTGCGATTCATTGGCAGAACACTTGAAAAGTACGACAGGTCTACTGAAAGGACTGCTTACACCACGCTTGTCCGCCCTTTTCTGGAGAATTGCTGTGCGGTGTGGGATCCGCATCAGGTTGGACTGACGGATGACATCGAAAAAGTACAAAGAAGGGCAGCTCGTTTTATATTATCGCGAAATAGGAGAGATAGTGCCATAGACATGATACGTGTATTGAAGTGACAATCATTAAAACAAAGGCGTTTTTCGTTGCGACGGGATCTTCTCATGAAATTTCAATCACCAGTTTTCTACCCCGATTGCGAAAACATTCTGTTGGCACCCACCTGCATAGGGAGAAATGATCATCACGATAAAATAAGAGAAATCAGGACTCGCACAGAAAAATTTAAGTACTCGTTTTTCTCGCGCGCCGTTCGAGAGTGGAAAACTAGAGAGACAGCTTGAATCTGGTTCACTGAACCCTCTGCTAGGCACTTTATTGTGAATTGTAGAAAAATCACGTATATGTAGGTGCAGAGAAACATCAGACAAGGAATGACTTTTTTGCTTGTCTGGCGTGTCTCGGAATTTACCATCATCAGATATCTAGGAGTGATTAGTGCACATAGATATGGCGTTTCAAGTTGTATGTGAAACAAACATTCGCAGAATCGCCAGGTTTACTTCCTATGGACTACTTCTTGTGGGGTCGTATGTAAAGTTTAATTTACAAGATTCCCGTAGAGTCAGACGAAGATCTGTTGATAAGAGTTCTGTCCATTGCACTAAAAACTGAAGAGACACGAGGTGACATGGAGAGTGTGTGCCTGAACATGCTTCATAAGTTCAATACATGTAACAACGTTGGTGGTCGCCACATTGAGCCGCTATTATAATGCACCAGCAGTGTTCTGTACGTAGAGTATGCTGGTTTTTTTGGTTTGGAATAATGTAAACACGTAATGTCTACATATGAATATAGTGTACATAAGTGGTAAGGGATGTTTCGTTATGCTTCCTTTCGAACTGTTACCTAAGAACTGCACTGTGTCTCGCCTAATTCAATTCCTCAGTCAGAAGTGGACAAGTTAAACATCTGAATTGAAACCTTTGCCTCCCGCCGGAGGTTCGAGTCCTCCCTCGGGAATGAGTGTGTGTGTTGTTCTTAGCATAAGTTAGTTTAAGTAATGTGTAAGTCTAGGGGACCGATGACCTCAGCAATTTGGTTCAAATGGTTCAAATGGCTCTGAGCACTATGCGACTTAACTTCTGATGTCATCAGTCGCCTAGAACTTAGAACTAATTAAACCTAACTAACTTAAGGACATTCCACACATCCATGCCCGAGGCAGGATTCGAACCTGCGACCGTAGCGGTCGCTCGGTTCCAGACTGTAGCGCCTAGAACAGCACGGCCACTCCGGCCGGCTCAGCAATTTGGCAATTTGGTCCCTTAGGAATTCACACACATTTGATCATTTGAAACCTTTGCAGAACGGAAACGTAACGGGTATTTCCAAACACCCTGTATACAATGTCTGACAAAATAAGCGAGGCAATCAGAAGACGTGGCCGGATGTCAGTGTAAATGTGTACACGTAACACTATCGACGGGTGTGTAAGTGATAAGAACTGCAGTTCTCACGTAGAATGGCCACAAAACAGCAATAGTATTGTTCGCATGTTATCAAGCACAGTAGAATATATTAGGTTCGTTAGCAGCATCAGATACTGAGTGATCATTGCGAAGAACGGAAATGCCACGTACTCTATTCAGACCGCATTATCAGCATCTCAGAAAGCTTCGAAAGAGCCATATTGTTTTTCTCCATTTGGACACCTTCTCGAATCATGCAGTATCCACACGTGTGGAGCATTCGGAACTTTTTTAATTATCAATTGTCTTACCGGTTTGATGGCGGCTCCCAACAAATTTCTCTCCAGTGGCGAATTCTTCATCTCAGAGTAGCACTTGCAACCTACGTCCTCAGTTATTCGCTGGTTGTATTCCAGTCTCTGTCTTCCTCTACAGTTTTTACCGTTCACAGCCCCCTCTAGTACCATGGAAGTTATTTCATGATGTCTTAACAGATGTGCTGCCATCCTGTCTCTTGTTCTTGTCAGTGGTTTCCTCATATTACTTTCTTCCCTGATTCTCCGAAGAACCTCCTCATTCCTTATTTCATAAGTCCGCATAATTTTCAACATTCTTCTGTACCGCCACATCTGTTCCGGTTCTCCCACAGTCCATGTTTCACTACCATACAATGCTGTGCTGCAAACGTACATTCCCAGAAATTTCTTCCTTAAATTAAGGCCTATGTTTGATACTTGCGGTGTTCTCTTGCCCAGGAATGCCCTTTTTCCCATTGCTAGTCTGCTTTTGATGTCCTCCTTGCTCCGACCGTCGTGGTTTGTTTTGCTGTGTAGGTAGCAGAATTCCCAAATTTCATCTGATTCGTGATCACCAATCCTGATATTTTCTCGCTGTTCTCATTTCTACTATTTCTCAGTACTTTCGTCTTTCTTTGGTTTAGTCTCAATTCATATTCTGTATTCATTATACCTGTCATTCCATTCAGCAAAATCAGTAAGTCTTCTTCATTTTCACTCCGGATAGCAATGTCACCAGCGAATCTTATCACCGATATCGTTTCCCTTGAATTTTAATTTCACTCTTAAACCTTCCCTAGGTATCGTCACTGGTTCTTCGATGTATAGATTCAACATTAGGCGGGAAAGACTACAACCCAATCTTCCACCATTTTTAATTCGAGCACTTCGTTCTTTTTCTTATACTCTTATTGTTCCCTCTTGGCACTTGTACATACTGTATATTACCCGACTTTCCCGAGAGCTTGCTCCAATTTTTCTCATAATTTCGACCACCCTGCACCATTTGACATTATCGAATGCTTTTTCCAGGTCGACAAATCGTATGAGCGTGTCTTGATTTTTCTTTAGTCTTGCTTCCATCATCAACCCCAACGTCAGAATTGCGTCTCTGGTGCGTTTACTTTTCCTAAAGCCAAACTGATCATTATCCAATACATCCTCAATTTTCTTTTACATTCTTCTGTAATTATTCTTGTCAGTAACTTGGATTCATTACTTGTGAAGCTGATTGTGCGATAATCCTCGCAATCTCGGCTCTTGTAATCTTCGGAATTGTGTCAGAGGGCATATCAGGAGACTCAGACATTCTGTGTACCAGCATCCCCAAATGATTTTAAAAATTCTGATGGAATGTTTCTATCCCTTCTACCTTATTTGAAGCCTAGAAAAGCCGTTTTAAATTCTTATTCTAATACTGGATCCCATGTCTCCTAAATACCGACGTCTGCTTCTTCTTCTGTCACATCATCAGACAACCCCCACCCCCCTCCCCTCCTCACAAAGACCTTCAATGTACTCTTTCCCCCTATCTGCTCTTTCCTCTGGATTCAACAGTGGAATTCCCATTGCACTCACAATGTTACCATCCTTGCTTCTAATGTCACCGAAGGTTGTTTTGACTTTCCTGTATGCTGAGTCTGTCCTTCCGACAATCATTCCTTTTTCGATTTCTTCCCATTTATCATACAGCCCTTTCGCCTTAGCTTCCCTGCACTTACTGTTTATTTCATTCCTAAGTGACTTGTATTTCTGTATTCCTGAATTTCCCTTCACTATTTTGTACTTCCTTCTCTTGTCGATCGACTGAATTATTCCTTCTGTTACCCATGGTTTCTTCACAGTTACCTTCCTTGTACCTATACGTGTTTCTCACCAACTTCTGTGACTGCCCTTTTCAGAGATGTCGATTCCCCATCAACCGAACTGCCTACTGAACTATTCTTTCGCAGTTTCTACAGTTCTCAGAGAACTTCAAGTGTATCTCTTCATTCCTTACTACTTCTGTATCGCACTTATTCACGCACTGACTCTTCCTGATTAGTCTCTTAAACATCAACCTACTCTTCATCATTACTAAATTGTAATCGGAATCTATATCTGTTCCTGGGAATGCCTCAGAATCCAGTATCTGATTTCGGAATCTTTGCCTGATCATGATGAAATATAAATGAAATCTTCCCCTACCTCCCAGCATTTACCAAGTATACCTCCACATCTAGTGATTCTTGTACGGAGTATTCGCTATTACTAGCTGAAATTTGTTGGAGAACTCATTCTGCTCTCTCATTCGTAGTACCAATCCCGTATTGTCACCTAACTCTTTCATCTACTTCTTCCCCTACAACCGCATTCCCGTTCCCCGTGACTATTAGATTTTCATCTTAATTACCTGTTCAGTATCCTCATACGCTTTCTCTATCTCTTTATCTTCAGCCTGCGATGTCGATATTTATATCGGGACTATCGTTGTCGGTGTTGGTTTGGAGTCGATTTTGATGAGAACAGACTTATAACTGAACTGTTCACAGTAACTAATTCTTTGCCCTACCATCCTGTTCATAACGAATCCTGCTCCCGTTATGCCATTTTCTGCTACTGTTGATACTACCCTATATTTCTCTCAATCCTTGTCTTCTTTCCATTTCACTACACTGACCCCCACTATAACTAGATTGAGAATTAGCATTTTCCTTTTCAGGCTTTCTGCCGAGTTCAAACTTCTGACATTCCATGGCCCGACTCGTAGAACGTTACCCTCTCGTTGGTTATTATTAAATCCTTTTCTCATAATTGCCTCCCCCCTCTCTCGCCGTCAAAGTTCCACTCGACCGCATCTGTCGACCACAAATGTGAATCCCCATATTGTGCACCAAGCACGCCATAAGCCCTTCACAACTGCGCCTGCCAACAGAGAACAAGTAATCGACTCCCTGCAGTATTCCGTGCTATCCTGCGTTACTGGTCGGAGGCCAGCAGCAGCTGGAATAGGGACATACTCTTTCACTACTAGAAATGGCTGTTTTTGGAGTGCTGCTGTGACCTGTATGCGTGAACTGCTGATGACTGGTGACGTACGATGTTCAGTGATGAATCGTGGTTCAGCTATACTCTGAACTGCCATCGTTGGCCAGTACGGTGGGGATGTGAGAAGAAGTTCCGTCCTCCCAATATTTTGGAGAGGCACGGTGGTGTTAGTCCAGATGACATGATTTGGGGAGCCATCACATGTGACATCAGGCCATGGCTGGTAGTGATTGATGGAACTCTGACGGCACAACAGTACATTCCAGATATGCTGGTCCTCATATACTACCTCTCATGCGATAGAATCGTGATGCCATTTTTCATCATAATGCGCTCATCCACACGTAGCACATGTCTCTATGAACTGTGTGCATGATGCTGAAATACTCCTGAGGCTGTCAAGATTCAGGCATCTGCCCCGATGCATCATGTGTGGCATCAGTTTGGTCGTCAATTCTGTCCCAGTGCCAGCATCAAGAATGTAAAGGACCAGTTACAACAACTGAGAGCACGATTGTCTCATTGGAGGATACAACGGCTTCGAGACATACTTCCCAACCGAATCAGTGCAAGCATCCAGTACCTCAGAAGGTGCAACATCAACCTGATACTGCAAAATTTTTCGTAAATTTTAGTCGAATTTACAATCACCGACGTAAAAACACATACCTTCTCAACGCGTGAATTTTCATTTCGTTTCCCCCTCCCCTTCAAGGTTGCTTCACTTTTTTTGTTAGGCGGCACAAGTCAGTAAAAATATCGTTGTGGAGTAATGGTCTCAGCAGCTTAAGAATCACCTTTTTAGAGGAGCTGGGGAATAGGTTACGTGAATTGTCAAACAGGCGCTGATATGAGAGTGTGCGTTAATCTGACTTGATCTTGCGGCACACCCTGGCCATCGCCAATGCGCGCGCCAGCCGCGCCGTTCTGGCGAGCTGCCAGCGCCCACCCCAAATGGAAGCTGCCCCTCCCCCGCCACTTCACCCGCCGCCCTTCGCCCCTGATCCCAGCCTACGCCACGCCGCAGTCCACACACAGTTCGCCGGCCGGCGAAATCGCGTTAGCGAATCGGTGCGCGACGCGGCCGTGGCGTCATATCGCGTCTGCAGCGGCCGCTAATGCACGCGAAATTACTTCTGGGAAATTAATTAAATTCTCAGAATCGCGATCAAATATTGGAAAATACGAGCGCTTAT